>NC_073413.1:7638358-7853358 GCF_028641065.1 Leucoraja erinaceus | reverse complement strand
TTTCACTGTTTCATTTCGGGACATGACAAAATCTCATGACTGTTGACTTGACCTGACCCTTTGAGATGGGAAATTCCTCTCCATCTACATCTAAGATAGGCAACACTTTATTCTGAAACTATGCTCCCACAAGAGAAAATAACTTCCCATCTTCCAGTTAGGCATTCTCCTCAGAATATTTTATTTGATTATAACCATGTATTGTTTGTGAATGATGAGTATAGATCTAACCTATTCAACCTTTCTTCGTGCACCAATCTCCTCTCCCAGAAATCATTCCAGATAGCTACCTTTCTAGTGGCAGCAATATCCTTGAATGTGGAGACTTCAACTGTACTACAACTATAAATGTCAGCAGTGCAATTTCCAGGTGTTTCTGATGGGGGAAATTACCTAAATGTCTCCATTGCAGTTGGGACTTGTGGCGTTACTGTTAATGAGCAATAAGTCCCGAGTCAGCATGTTAATTAAAAGGCCATTATGGGTCTCCAGACATTTGATTTATTTATTTCCTTCCATCATGACCTCCATTGAAGCTGATTGTGTGAAAAATTAGAAGCTATGAAAGCTATGATCATATACAAGACTAACCAAAGGTAAAGTTTGAATGTAGGAGAGGGAAAGTGTGTATTCACAGTGCAGTAGACTGTTTAGCCCATTGCATCTGTTATATCTTTGAAAAGGCTGTCCCAACTAATCCTTCCCCCTCCTATTTTTCCTTCCTAGCTTTGCAGGCCTCTATTTCCATGCTACCAGCATTGCACCCAACATCCAGAGTTTTTTCACTAAATGCAGGCACATTGTATACCCAGTGAACAGGACCAGATAAATTAATATTTAATGGTCAATAGATTCTTCTTGATTTTACTTTTAAATTATTAAATCTTTCACTAGATTAGAGTTAGAGTCTATAACTCCATGGTTAGCTGCTGTTGCAATAAGCTACTGTGCAGGTAGGTTCTTTAAACCACTTTGCTATGTCCTTGTAAGGAGGCCTGTCAGATTTATAGTAAACAAAAGCCTAGCTTTGCCTGCTTTGTTGCCTATATGAAGCTGTCTTTGTTTCAAGCCGACTCCGACACCATTCCCCAATTCCTTCGCTACTGCATCAATGTTTGCATTGGTGCTGCCTCCTGCACTGGTGCAGAATTCCTCAATTTCATCAGCTTTACCACTCACTTCTACCTTGCCCCCAAATTAAATTGGACCATTTCTGAAACCACTTGCATTTTCTTGACATCTGTCTCCATCTCAGAAGACAAACAATCCACTAATATCAATGACTCTCACAGCTAGCTCCCATGATTGTAAGGACACTGTCCCTTTCAGTTTTCCTGTCTCTGCTTTGTCTGTTCTTGATGAGTCTGAAATGACTCCCTTTTTTCAGGAAACTCGACTCCTCTCCCCCACTGTGATTTGACCAAGCCCTCATCAGTATTTCATCTATGTTCTGCACTTCTGCTCCCACCCAATCTCACCTAGACAGAACAGGGGGAGATTTCCCACAGTTCTTGCCTTTCACTCCACCAGTCTCTGCATGCAGCACTTAATTCTTCAACAAGGGCACAGATCACTTTTTCCACAACCCCCTGTGTCTGCTTCAGCATTTTACGTATTACTATGAGTGCTGCATTCCTGTATCAACCCTATATTCCTAGATTCCCTTTGATGAAAAACATCTATCTTGACTGTGTCTGGCATTACAGCCCTCCTTGGTGGAAAATTGGCACAGTGGCGCAGCTGATAGACATCTGGGTTCGATCCTGATGACAGATGCTGTCTGTGTGGAGTTTGCATGTTCTCCCTGTGGCCACAGGGGTTTTTCTCTGCGTGCTCTTTTTCACATTTTTCCTGGTGCAGGGGTTGGGAGATGCCAGTACCAGATTCTCCAATATGTCATCTTGAGATTTTAAAACTAAAATGTCTGATGGACAGTAAATACTTGCGTCTTTAGTGATGCCAGCAACAAAGAAATTCTTATTAATTATAAAAAGTATCATTCTGCCATCTACGTTATACACTTCTGTCATCTATGTTATTTCTTCAAGCAACATAATTGCAATGTGCAACAGTAATGTTTTGATGGGTGCTCTTTTAACTAGTTTGCTATTTGCTGCAGTGGATCTGGTATGTCCTCTTTATAATAAAGCCAGTACAATTATGAATGATTATAGGATCTCCTTCTACACATTTAGTTTGCCAAGATATATTCGATGGTGTTCTGCCACAGTTGATCTCTAATTCTGTGCAAGAAATATATTCTCTTGGAAGAGAGAATAATCTTTGTATGCATGTTCCTAGTGAACATATTTTCAGAAAATGTACTTGTTTTGCATTTTTTATTTTGTTTCCTTGCACAATAGTTCTCATCTCTTGAGTGTCCCATTTTAATTGTTCCATCATTGGATATATTTCTCTACTGCCTAGAACTCCAAGCTATTAATTTTCCTCAGTAAATCCCCCTACTTCTGTGCATTACTCTCCTGCTTTTAACTGATCTCATAATCCATCTGTCCCAATAGCTACTTACTCAGGGTTTGGTAACATAGTACAGTAGTTAAGAACTGAATTAATAAGTTGGAGATGTTCGGATCCTTCCATGCTATTAAGAAATTTAAGTTCATGTGCCTTTGCAGTAGGATTCATCAGCTACTGAAACCATTTTCTACACATTTGCCATCTTAAACCTTGACTATTATGGAATTCTTTTGCCCCTGCCTCTTATCTTCCTGTTCACAATTTTTGGATCATTTTAACACACTGCTGCCAATGTCCAAATTTGCACATTACCCATGTTTTTTCACTGACCCATTTTGTCTGCTGTTTCAGCCATGTTTCACTTGAAAAGTGCTTGCCTGTGTTTTCAAATCTCTCCCGACTTTTCACCTTATTTTCTCTGTGATTTCCTCTTGCCATGCAACCTTCCAAGAGCTCAAGAGCTCTTTCTTTCCTGGCCTTTATGTTAACCACTTCCTTTGCTACCCGTGCCTCCAGCGATCGGGGCATTCAGTTCTGGAGTTTTCTCTTTAATCTTCTCTCAACTTTTGTATTCTTTGTGCCCTACTATCTACAAGGCACCAGTCAGGAGTACAGTACAGTATGATGGATTATTTTCTGCTTGCTGGTTGAGTGATTCTCAAGAAACTCAACATGCGTGACAAATTCCCAAGATCGTCAACATTACGTGTGACAAAGAACCTATTCAATTCCTTAATAGAGGAAGGAGGCAAGCAGATACCCACACTTAAATTTCATGCCTTAGGACATTCCAAGATTCCTGTGACAATGAAATACTTTTGAACTGCTGGGTTATTGATATCAGAATTGTGGCAGTAAACTAGCACACAGTGAACATCTCCAAATGTGATAATGAGCAAATATTCTTAGTGCTGCTGATTGAGGGATAACTATGAGTCGGGATACCCAGGAATATCCTCAGGATACTGAGGAAGAAACTCAGTTCATCACATGGGAGCAGTGGACCACCAGCTGTCGTGGCTGTATGTTTTAAGATAGACACAAAATGCTGGAGTAACGCAGCGAGACAGGCAGCATCTTTGGATAGAAGGAACGGGTGACGTTTCGGGTCGAGACCCTTCTTCAGACTGAGAGTCAGGGGAGAGTGAGACACAGAGGTATGGAAGTGTAAGGTGTGAAAATGAGACATCAAAGGGGATGTCAATCAGGAAAATGTAGAATAGATCATTGGTTACACAAAAAAGCTGGAGAAGCTCAGCGGGTGCAGCAGCATCTATGGAGCGAAGGAAATAGTATTTCCTTCGCTCCATAGATGCTGCTGCACCCGCTGAGTTTCTCCAGCTTTTTTGTGTAACCTTCGATTCTCCAGCATCTGCAGTTCCCTCTTAAACATAGAATAGATCATTGTTGGCTAGGAGATCTTGTTTTGTAATTGATGTGAACAAGGGTCTGGATACTTAATAATGTAATTAGGGGTTAGTTAAGGCAGATTCCTTTTTGATCTTATTTTTCCTGCATAATTAAGATACCAAATTATTTGAGCAGTATTATTTTTAAACTAATCAGGTGCAAATGCTGTGCATTCAATCACTCTAATTGGTTCTTTGAACTACTAGGCTTTATAAGATTTTTGTTTCTTTTAGACTAGCATCTCCTTTCCATACCTTTGAGAGTTCATAAATATCACTGTTTTGTGTTGTGATTATCAAATCTCGGCAGAATACCCCATGGTATATTTCACATTACCGTGAGGTTTTCCTTGGCTGTTTCTTGTCAGAAAACCAGTCACTATATCTGGACCTTCAGCACACATTGGGCTCTGTGGAGTAGAGTCTAGAAATACCAGTTAATGTTTTTTTTTTTCTCAGCATGATTCTTCTAAATGGGGGAGAAAAATACCAAGAGCTGACTTTAATCAGACAGTATCGATTTGTGGGCACCCGGGAAAGACCAGCAGTACATGTACATTGATCCACTCTGACCTGCTTGGCCTTGTAGTGTTACTCTCTTTATGCACTGCGTGTTTACCAGTGTATTAAGTCTTCTGAGATTATACTTCATTTCCAAACTCTGGGACATAATGTTACTTCTTCGACATTCCCTTGAGCAAGGATGATTGATTACCTTCCATTTTGGTTATGAGGAGGCTGAAGAATTCATAGACTCTGTCGCAGGTGGACATGAGATTTTGATGAAGCAGATAAGTCGCATACTCCTGACTGAAAGAGTCCAGATTTTTAAATGGTCAAGATCCAGGAAGTACCCTGAGTTGCGTGACGTTTTTGCTGTATCCTCCTGGAGATCTCTTGTTATCCTGTATTTTGAGTAGTGTGCCAGGTTCAGGAGTCTGGTATGAGGCATGTAAGTGATACAGCCTGCCCATGGGAGCTGTTGAGTGTCATTCAAGCTGTGATGCTGGCTAGGCATGTTGGCTTGGGGAGGAAACTGATGTTGATTCATTTCTCTTGCAAATGGATTTGGAAGATTTTGGGAAGCAGATTTGTATGTTATACCTGTGCACCAGAGCCTGGTATCCAACTATCTTGGGTCTATTTACGATCAGATGAAGACCAATGTCAAGTGTATGTGATAGCTGGTGAGAGAGATTAATGCATGAGGTTTTGCTATTCAGTGTCAAGTTTGGAACCTGGAACATCCTACCCCTCCTGGTAAACCTGAGCATCATTCCTCATCATTGCCCAAGATCTTAGCTGCCCTGATATTAACATCACCATCCTGCGCGACTCTCCAAGTCAGGAGCTTATTAGCTGAGAGAACATGGCAAGAGATTCCAGAAAGGAAATGCAACAGGAATGCAGTCCTTGCAGGGTGTTCAACTCTTGAAATAAAAATAAAAATGTTCTTTTAGTTCCCCAAGAGATAAGTGAGAACCTCAAGACTCAAATCAAATTCAAATCAAATCAAATCAAATTAGCCTTTATTGTCACTCAGACCTTGCGGTCTGAACGAAATTTTGTTGCCATATAGTGAAAATGACAAAAACACACAATAAACACAAATTAACATCCACCACAGTGAGTTCACCAGGCACCTCCTCACTGTGATGAAAGGCAAAAGTCTTAAGACTTTGTCTCATCCCTTCTTATTCTCCCTCTGCGCCGAGGCGATCCAGGCTTCAGATGTTGTGACCCATGGTAAGTAATGTCAGTCCCGCAGCTGAATCCGAGCTCCGCGAACGGGCCGGTTCTACTCCGCGGCCCGGGGTGGTCGAAGCTGCCGAAGCTGCGGCCCTCCAGTCCAGCGGACGCAGCTGTTGTTGCGGGAGCTTCGGAGAACAGGTCACCAACCTGTGACCTGCGAGCTTCCGCCGATGTCGTCCACTGGGCCCGCGGTCGAATCGGGTGGCCGCCGCCGCCGGAACACTGCCCCAGCTCCGAGGCCGGGTCGCCGCTGCGGCTGCCGCTGCCCCAGCTCCGAGGTCTGTCGCCGCTGCCCCAGCTCCGAGGCCGGGTGGCCGCTGCTGCTGCTCCAGCTCCGAGGCCGGGTCGCCGCTGCTGTCGGAACACCACAGCTCCGGAGTCGGACCGCTGCCGCTGGAACAATGCCCCAGCTCCGAGGCCGCCAGCTCCGCTATTAGGCCTCGGCGCAGGCGGAGACGGGGGATACGACAAGAGAATTCGCATCCCCCAAAGGAAGAGACCAAAAACATGTTTCTCCCCCCCACATACACACATACACAACCTAATAAATCAAAAATTAACTAAAACAGGACAAAAGGACAACAAAAAAAAGAAAATTAACAGACGGACTGCAGGCGAGCCGCAGCTGCTAAGGCAGCGCCGCCATCTTGGAATCTGACTTGCTATCACAGAACCAGCACAATGCACTTTTAATTCCTTAATATGGAAAGGAGATAAGCAGATGCCCACACTTCCATTTTACCCTCACGTATGTACCAGGCTTTGACACTCCAGGGGAAGCCAGGGAGAACTTAAAGACCAGGACTCAGATGGAGAAGGATTCCTCCTGAGCCTTTTCAATTCCAGGGTTGGAAAGGATGCAAATCTCGAAAGGTGTGATGGGCAAAGAAGGCGTAGGGAAAGTTAACTCCAGTGAAGCTGGCCCCTGATGAAATTCCTGGAACACAGACTTATTTATTATTGTTCTGCATTTTCCTACATAAATCATTCATGCCCACCCTTTTCTTGAATTACAATGAGTTGACATCTGGCATGTAATAGAGCCCCTTTATTTATGCTCCACGTTGCATTTCCTGTGTTTTCCAGGTAACCATCTGGTTCAGAGACCAGTTATGGCAACAATATCTTGCAGACCTGTGGATAAATTACAAAATGATGCTCTGCGGAAGTAACTGAGTGTGTTGCATTGTCTAATACTTTCGGTTGAGAATTTGAAATCGGGACTCAATTTTTGTACTTGGCTGGATGGGAAAGGTTGCACGTTACAATTTTGAAGAAGATTAGTGGAATAGATACCATTATCCTGACTAACTATATCCCTCAACCACCATTATTTGAAGGTCAGGTGTTCTGGTCACGTTCTCTTTGAGAAGTTTTATTTGTGATAAGGCACTTCAAGGTTGATCTGAGGATGCGAAAGGTCTGAAGGAGTTGTAAGTCTTGTATATTGACAAAATGAATGAGTGGGGGGGGGGGGATTTTATTAATAAAAGGGTCCATAAAAAAGCCTAAATGTTTTGAGGAGTGAATCTGTGAATGTAAAAGAGAATTAACTAGCGAAATGGAAAAAATGACGTAGATTCAGCGTGTGGTACTGGCGGACCAAGGAATCAAAGGCCGAATCTGACATACACCCGCCCACACACACACACACACAGAGTTTTAATATATAGATAGATGGAGAAGGAAAATGAACTCAAATTCCTGATACTAATATCTATACATCATATAATGCTTATTAGATGTAGATCTCAGACATCAGTGTATGGCATGGATATAACAGTTTAACATGAGAGGATTACCCAAGAATATGACCATCAAGAATGAGCTATCATAAGGTACCTCATGGTGTCCTTGGAGTCGTATCCAAGTGCCTGTGCAAATATCAGCAGGAGGGAAGGAAATCCCGCCTTGTGAGACGAAACAATGAAAATATTGCAAAGGGAAAATGAGTGTAAATGTTTTCTGGCAAACATTCATCCGTGCAATGATACAATCTATAAAAGATTGAAGTGTTTGCTCAATATTCGGCATAACAGGACTCGGAATAGCTCTGCCTTGCTAATCCTTTCAATCATTTAAGGTGGTTTCTCATGTGCTTTCCTTTTTTTAATAGAACAGGCAACAGATGGAACTTTGCAAGTCGAGGATTGGGGCCTCAACATAGAGATATGTGATATCATCAATGAAACTGAGGAAGGGTGAGTAATACAGAAGAATGCAATAGAACACACCCTTCAAATTCAGTGTATAAAATAACAAACAGTAATAGTTGCAAAGACAAATACAATGCCTCCAAGTCTGTGTAGGTTGGAGCTTAGTTGGAGGCTGTAGTGTTTAATAGCCAGATGGTTGTTGGGAAGAAGCTGCTCCTGAACCTGTTTAAGAAGGAACTGCAGGTGCTGGAAAATCGAAGGTACACAACAATGCTGGAGAAACTCAGCGGGTGCAGCAACATCTATGGAGATAGGCAACGTTTCAGGCTGAAACCCTTCTTCAGACTGAACCTATTTATTATAGTTTTCAGGCTCCAATGCCTTCTCCCCAAAGGCAGGAGTGAAATGAGAGCGTGGCCAAGGTGGTGTGGGTCACTGATAATGCTGGCTGCCTTTTTGAGGCAACCAGTCAATATGCTCTCTACTGTACACCTGTGGAAGTTCAAGAGAGTATTTGTCAACATAACGAAGTAGAGTCGTTGAAACCAGAGATGTTGTTGGGTGGATGGTGGGATGGATGATGCTCATTTAAGAGTCTGTTTAAACAACATATTCCCGATCTCCCAACCTACTTCATTGCGCCACTTGCAATTGTTTTTATTTACACTTTCTCTGTAGCTGTAACGCTGTAACAATATATTCTGCCCTCTGCATTTTAATCCATGATTTACCTATTGTACTTGTGTGTGGCTTTGATTATACTCTGGAGTAGGTTGATTTTACCGAGTTGCACGCAAACAGCCCTTTTCATTGTATCTTGGTACATGTGACAATATGTTGACAAGTCATCACCAATACCAATGATAAAAATTGTTTAGGAGAGGGTTGCTGGGTTTATGAATGGAGGGAGAAGTAGGGGTAATATTTGTAAGGGTGTGGAACCAGAGCTTTGTTGATTCGTATTCAGAATGTGCTGCCTCTAGTAAGGCTAATGTTTATCACACAATCCTAAGTGGCTTGTTGGGCCATTTCCGAGCCCATTCAATAGAAGATCTTGTTCACCGTGTTTCAGTCACACTCCGAAGGTGGGCAGCAGATTTCCTTAAATTCGAGGGAGTTAGTGATTCTTGGGTTTTAATCACAGTTTGAAGGCTTTTGGAATTACTTAATTAGCTGAATTCAATTTACTTTACTGCCATGAAGCAATATGAGAATGGTGACTGGTCCAAGTGTTGTGTATAATTCCATCAGTATAACCATCATGTTACTATACCCATAAATACAGGCCTGCGTTCAATTTGTACAAATTTGCCCTTATGGAATTTATAATTTGTTTTCCAAAGATGCTTCCCCTTGGTTTGGGGATAAAAATGCTTCCCTTCATTAAGAGCATAGCAATTCTAAATTTCACGTACGAGTTGCTTGCACCAGGTATTTCATAACTGACTGATATTTATTCTCATTCCCCAACCCTAGTTTTGGGCTTGAGAGAAGCCTTTCTTAATATATCCAAAGGGGGAGTTGAAAAGATTTTTGTTAAACGTTCGGCTTTCGTGTTATTGTGAATCTTGTTTACCCCAACTGCAATTCCCCTTTGGATCACTGTGTTTTGATCTTTTCAAAGTAATAAACAACTTGGTTTATTCTAGAGGAATGCACCTGCTCCGTGTGAATGCAGTCGGTTCTAGTGACAGTTTAGAACATTCTATCCTTATCCTTATTATTTACTTCAACATCAAGACTAATCAATGTTGATCAAGCATAGAAAAACCATCCACTCGAATGACAAACCAACTTAATTGAAATCTTCATTTGTATCAGATGGCCCATACATGGAGAAACATCCCCATGGCCAATCAAGAAGGATGAAGTAGGGATCACAGCACCATTTGGCACGTTGGCCCATGAATAAAGCTGTTGATTTGAGAAATGAGAGTCACTGAAATATTGCTCCATGATGAATTTACCTTAGACTGAGGATGCCTGAGGAGAAAGTTCAAAATTTGATCATTAAAGTGTTATGAATGTCAGATGTGTGATACTTGTTTTTTATATTTAGTCATTTATTGCAATGTTTTTTTATGGAATTGGCAGGTCCATTGTACACACAAATCTGGTAATAAACATTGGGTGTGAAGGATATTTTTAGAAAATTGTAGGGTTAAAACTGGAAACGCCCATGAAAGTCTGCTTTAGCACGTTTGTTTGCATTCTTGACATACTTGTTCATTATCAGTATTTGCAATGTTAAATTAAGTTTTCCATGCCTTCATCTGTTGATGAGTGGTCTAATTATAGTTGGTTATCACTGCACTAGAGAGCTTTGGATTCTGAAGGTAGACAAAAATGCTGGAGAAACTCAGCGGGTGAGGAGAGCATATATGGAGAGAAGGAGCTAGGCAATGCTTCGGGTCGAAACCCTTCTTCAGACGATTCTGAACAACGGTTTGTTTAAGAAGGAACTGCAGATGCTGGAAAATCGAAGGTAGACAAAATTGCTGGTGAAACTCAGTGGGTGCAGCAGCATCTATGGAACAAAGCACTTTTGTCTACCCTGAACGACTGTTTCATAACTTATAAATATTCTGCCTTCATACTCCTGATGACTCAATTCATTTAAGACCAAAAGTGAACAAAATATCTATTAAGCGATTTAGTTGAAAAGCAGCAGCAATTTCTCACCAGTATATATTAATGTAGAATTGCAGCTTTGTCAATTATTTCTCCATGTACCCATTTGCCCTTTGTTGTTTTTCTGGGTAGCTACGGATATCCTTGCAACCCTTTACTGTTTGAACAGTTCCTTGGCATCAGTGATTACTTACTTGCACTCCATTTTTATGGATTGTGAGTGACTGATAGATCAATTGCCTCCACAATTTGGGGCAATTAGGGATGGATAGTAGATGCCATTGTTGCTAGTGATATGCAAATGAATGAATGAAATATGAATATTTAGTGCTGACACTTCTTCATGACCATGGGAATCAATTTTGTGTTATCTTGAGCTTGGCGGTTATTATTTAAATCATCAATTCATTCTCAAAGAAATTCAGCAATCAAGTATTTTTGCCTTCTCTTTCTAAATAGATCTTTGCTTTGTTCCTCAGACCAAAGGATGCGATCAGGGCCTTGAAGAAGAGGCTTTCGGGAAACAAAAACTTCCGGGAAGTGATGTTGTGCCTGACGGTTGGTCTTGTGTTTTGCCTTTAACTTAAAATCATTTGTGTTAAGAGCATTGTAATGGCAAATTAATTGGTGCTCTGTGAATCAAGGTGTTCTAAGTTTAGATTTGTCTCTTTTTTTTACAAATACAGGTTCTAGAGACCTGTGTGAAAAACTGTGGCCACCGATTCCACGTGCTGGTGGCCAGTCGTGACTTTGTGGAGGATGTGCTCGTGAAAACCATTCTGCCCAAGAATAATCCACCCAATATAGTGCAGGATAAAGTGCTGAGTTTAATCCAGGTAAGAGACACCTATAGTTCATAGCTGTCTGCAATATTTAATCAATTGGCAGAGATCATTAGAGGTCTCTTAAACTTAGCGGAGTCAGGGGATATGGGGAGAAGGCAGGAACGGGGTACTGATTGGGGATGATCAGCCATGATCACATTGAATGGCGGTGCTGGCTCAAAGGGCCAAATGGCCTACTCCTGCACCTATTGTCTATTGTCTATTGTACAAATCGATAACAGCAGACCAACTGATCCACAACCCATAGAGTGATCAGAGCATTATGCTTAAACTGCTCCAAATTGCCAGCTCGCTTATTTTGTAACCATGTAACGTGGAAGAGGCAGGAATGGTGTAAATCCTAGACAACTAATGACAATCATCAATGCAAAAATCTTAGATATTCCAGATTTGTTTTTGCAAATTCTCATATAATTCCACATTTTGATTCTCGCCTCCGTAGTGTTGGCTAACAATCGATCAAAATAATGAATGAGTTGCACATTCTCCTAACAGAAGGCTGAGGAGGCCATGTCAATTAATATTTTTAAGGCGGAGATTGGTACGGGATTATGGGGAGTAGGCAGGAGAATGGAGTTGAGAGGGAAAGATAGACCAGCCATGATTGAATGACAGAGCAGACTTGATGGCCCACATGGACTAATTCAGCTCCTATAACATCCCCATAAATTGTCCCCATAAACCGATGCCATTGTGTACAGATACCCTCACTGGCACTTTATCAGTGGGACGGGTAATTTAGTTTGAAAGCTGTGATGTATCTGTCCCATGATGAGAGATGGTTAAAGATAAAAGCAGACATGTTTAAGAAATATGTAAAAATGTTAATCCAATGTTTTTAACTTTGGGTGCAGGCTTGGGCTGATGCTTTCCGGAGTACTCCAGATCTCACAGGCGTTGTGACTGTTTATGAAGAACTGAGGAGAAAGGGACTAGAGTTCCCTATGACTGATCTTGATGCATTGTCTCCCATCCACACGCCTCAGAGAGTAAGTATGAGATGAATGTGTGGGTAGGAGATGCAGATACTGGTTTAAACCGAGGATAGACACAAAAAGCTGGAGTAACTCAGCAGAACATGCAGCATCTCTGGAGAGAAGGAATGGGTGACGTTTCGGGTCAAGACCCTTCTTTAGACAGGAGAGGGGGAGATACAGAGATAAGGAAGTGTCAGGTGTGAGAACCAGACATCAAAGGGGGGAGAGATCAAGGTAAATGTAGAATAGATCATTGTTAGCTAGGAGAAGGTGACAACAAAGCAAAGAGAGATAAAATGTAATCAGGGACAGTCAGACTGGTCTGAGAACTGGGAAGGGGAGGGATGGAGAAAGAGGGGGGAGGGATGGAGAAAGAGCAAAAGCAAGGGTTACTTGAAGTTAGAAAGGTATAAGCTGAATTCTGTTTAGTGTCTACCCCTCTGTTGATTTAATGGGCTAGTGAACAGTTAAAATCCTTAAACTAAGTTGGTTTGGTAGGGTCTGAATATCTTTAGCATTTAATGATTTCGGCTTTTGATGATGTGGATATTTGACAACAGCATTGATTCTAACAAAACCTGCAGGTGTAAACTGGTCAGACGGATCATTTGTGACTGATTTGAGTCTCCCAGTGCTGCAATAATTATTTGGAGAGCAAAACAGCTTATGATCTACGTCTTTGCAACTGGGTTTGCATTTTGTCAGGCCATCATGTCAAGTGTGAGATGTTCAAGGAGATGGTTGATAACCATGTTTTGGAAGGATGGAGGAGGGGACGGAAACATTTAAAATGCCAGCTAGGGAATAGGGAAAGGGAATTTTTTTTGATCAGCTGTTTTGCCACCATGAGATCATTTGAACAGGCAATCAGTCTAATGGCCAAGACAGGCTTGAAGCTATTATGGAGGAGAAATTAGCTTCACTCTTGAGATTAGACAGCATTGTGGGTCATTTGATGTGGCAATCATAAGTTTGCTAAAGATAAGTTTAGTTTTGAGAGACAGCGTGGAAACAGGCCCTTCGGCCCATTGAGTCCACACCAACCATCTGTTCACAAAGTGGATAACGTTAGTAAAAATGATATTGAATATAACCAAAATGTTATCAAAATTACTTTTAAGATTATGGATGGCAAAGATCTCATTCACAAACTCGCATTCTGCAGGGAAATATAGAGAGCTGAATGATTGTCATTCATAAAATGATGAGGGACACAGATAGGGTAGACAGTCGGAGTATCTTTCCCAGGTGGAAGTCCCAAAGACTGCTTTTAGGTCAGCGGGGGCAAAATGTAAAGGAGATGTGCTGGACAGGTTTTTTTTACACAGAGAGCGCTGGATGATTGGAACGTGCTGCCAGGGGTGCTGGTGGAGGCAGATACGATAATGGCATTAAGAGGCATTTGGATAGGCACTTGGATATGCTGGGAATGGAGGGGTATAGATCACATGTAGCCAGAGGAGATTAGTTTAGCTTGGCAGCATATTTGATGCGGATATTGTAGATCGTCGGGCCTGTGTCTGTGCTGTACTGTTCTACGTTCTTTGTTGTGCTTTTTGGTCCAAAGCAACACTGATAAGTGAATTAAACACAACAGGAAGGAGATTGGCACGATTAGCCATCAGTGAGAAAGAATGGTTGTCTGGATGAGTTTGATGCTTATCGAGGGAGCAAACTGTAGAATCTAGTGTAGATGCTCTGTGGATTCTTCCATGAATTGCCAGCAGGGGGCACATCCATGTCTTTTCAAACCTGCAGGAAGACAGGAGTGACGAGAGAATAAGTGTTCCGTCTGCTCAGAGAAGAAGAGGGAGATACAGCATGGAAACAGGTCCTTCGGCCCATCAATTCCACGTCGACTATCGATATAGTTCTGTGTTATCTCAAAGATCGACACAAAATGCTGGAGTAACTCAGCGGGACAGGCAGCATCTCTGAAGAGAGGGAATGGGTAACGTTTCGGGTTGAGACTGTTACTCCAGCAGTCTGTGTTATCTCACTTCCTATGCACCAGGGGCAATTTACAGAGGCCTATTTACCTACAAACCCCTTTGGGATGTGGGAGGAAACCCACGGGGTCTCAGATTGAACATGCAAACTCCACACAGACAACACCCGAGGTCTGGATTGAACCCTGGGTCTATGGCCTTGTGAGGCAGTGGCTCTACCGGTTGCGCTACTGTGCGTTTATATTGAAAAAAGTTGCTTTCTTCAGCCTTTCCCGATGTGTTAATGGCCTTGGACAAACCGTTTTGTGCTGATGTTGCATCACAGATTTCTAAATATATAGACCTCAATGTTGTTGAAAGTTTGAGTATTCCGCTGACTCTTTTAGATAGCTCCAGTGACCTGTATCTTATTCTGCAACATCTCCGCCCAAACAAGAAATGTTCCCGTTCATGTACCCAATGTGCAGCTTGTAGGAAGGTCGATGAGTCCCAGCCTATCAAAGAACTGAGAACATCTGAGGAGTAACTCACTCAAGCTCTTTAAAAGTATGGAACTGTTTCCCAAAATGAGTGTGGAGAGAATTGTATGTAAAATATATCATTTTGAGTTAGTCCTGGTGTTGTGGAGGATGTTTAACCTCAAACTCCGACTGCTGTTTGAACTTCTCACTTCTGCTTTTCCCCATAACATCACAGTAACTGCAGTTTCAAATATATATTTTCTATTGATGTACTGTGATTTGAGATATTCAAGAGTATTAAAAAAAAACCCATGTGCCTTTCAACATTTGTGCTATGGGCTATTTTTATTAAGCATTCGTTTTGTTACAGAACCAAACAGATCTGTATGTAAAAAAATTGACAACAAATTATTTGGAGATCTTCCTATGAGGCACCTATGACCCCTTTTAGGAGCAGCAGTCCCATCAAGACCACCACTGTCTCTTGCACAGACAGTGTAAATTACGTACATTAACCAAACAGGTTTCAATTGTATTTCCAGTGTGAAGTTGTAATTAGGCTACACACCAGAACTAATTAAGGAGAAAATCTTCTCTGATTCAGGTTATAAATATCATCCGATGACTTCGAAAGTACTTCCACATAATCATTAGGAAGGGAGACACGAGGAACTGCAGATGCTGGAATATTGAGTGAAACACAAAGTGCGAGAGTAACTCAGCGGGTCAGGCAGCATCTGCGGAGAGAATGGCTTGGTTCGGGGCCCTTCTTCAGAAAATGCATAAGAAGAGATCAATTTTTGTGTCTTAAAGAACTGCAGATGCTGGTTTAAATCAAAGATAGACACAAAATGCTGGAGTAACTCAGCGGGATGGGCAACTTCTCTGGAGAGAAGGAATGGGAGACATTTTGGGTCGAGATCCGGCTTCAGTCTGAAGAAGGGTCTCGACCTGAAACATCACCCATTCCTTCCCTCCAGAGATGCTGCCTGTGCCACTGAGTTACTCCAACATTTTGTGTCTAAGAGATTAATCCTGATGTATAATGTCTGTATCGCCCAAATGTGCCCTTCAATCCCACTTTCCAGCTCTTGGTCAATGCAATGGAATTTTATGGTTCACTGTGTGGCTATTTGGGTACATTTTAAATGTATTGAGTGTTACTGGATCTCTTCCAAGCAATGAGGTTAGGCCATACTATTTGTTAAATTTAAAAAGCAAAACTCTTAATCCTTTTACCATTAATAAAAACCACTGCCCCCAGTTATTGTCACCTTTACTGGGAGAAATGGGCCTTTGCAAGATTAATGTAAATAGACTTTCAATTTTGCGTGCTTTATTGAACTCTCCCGAAGGACGTAATGGCAGTCCAGTCATTCCTTCCACAGCCACAAATCTGATTTATTTGGCCCCACCTTGGTTAAGTCCTGATACTGAGTGCCACATTTCACTTGTATTTATATATTGGACAATTTTAGTTGACTACAAAACACCCCTCACCCTCTCTCTCTCCTGCACTCCACTGGGACTCTACCTACTTTTCACCTCTCCCTCCCCTTCCACCCACATTCCTTCATCTAGCATCGCAATTCTTCAATCCTTTTGTCTAACACCTTCTGTCTTTTCATTTCTGGCCTTTGTCCACAATCTGCCTATCAAAAATTCCCTTCATCTGTATCAACCTATTACCTGCCAGGCTATGTGCCCTGCCCCTCCTCTCTTCCAGCTTTCTCTCCCCCCAACCCGACCCCCCAAGATTAATGTGAATAAGGGTCCCGACCCAAAACCTCACCTATCCATGTTCTCCAGAGATGCTGCCTGACCCGTTGAGTTACTCCAGCACTTTATGTTTTTTTTTTGTAAACTTGCATCCACAGTTCCTTGTTTCTCCAATGTTCTACCTGCTATGGATGAATTAATTCTGTGAATGAGCCTGTTAAATCATCATATAATCTTCTCCAACTTTTATTATCTCTTGTGGGTCAAAGTAAATACAACACAGTTACATCTCTAACAGTGCAATTATTCTGTTGTGCAGCTGCTTCTCGGGTTGGAAACTTTGCATTGCCTATCTCTCTGCTTACAGATGCTTATTTTCTGCTTTGCTTTTCAGACCACTCCTGAAGTTGACCCGGCAGCATCACAGAATTCCGGTGCCGTGCAGTCGGCACTGTTCCCCGTCTCTGAACAACCCATTCCAGTAGCATCACCAGAGGGTGGAATTACACCTTCCCTTGAACAGGTAAAGTATAGTACAGTGGGCTTCGTGGCTGCACGTCTAGGATTAATTAAGGCTTCAAGGTCAGTTTATTGTCACATGTACCAGTTAAGGTACAGTGAAATTTAAGTTACTGTAGATGGTTTATGCATGCAACCTATAATGTAGCTACCTCAATACCACTAACCACACCCAGTCATCTTAGTATAACTGTGAGCAAGAGGAAGATATCACAGTTATACTAAGATGACTGGGCGTGGTTAGTGGTATTGAGGTAGCTACATTATAGGTTGCATGCATAAACCATCTACAGACCTTACCATACAGCCATACTGAGTGAAAAGCAACAAGCCTGAAATTCCAAATCATATTTCACAATATAATACAACCACATAAAAGCTCACATAAACATCCATCACAGTGGATTCCACATTCCGAATGTAGTCATTGCTTTTGAACAACTACAGGTATGACTGAACATGGAGCTTGCTGAGTGATAAATGATTTACTTTCCTGTCATATAATATAATTTCTCTGGTGTTGAATACTGTTGCATCATGAGTGAGCCAAGCTATCACCAGAGAGAATGCTCGCCAAATGTTTTATACTTGAGTCAGTATTTGTTGGAGGCACCTAGAATAACGAAAAGGCAGACAATATGCACTTCTTTGATCTTGACTTTTAAATCGTGTTTTGCAGGTTGCAAAACTGCGGAGTGAACTGGATGTTGTTAATGGTAATGTCAAAGTGATGTCTGAAATGCTGACCGAGATGGTCCCAGGTCAAGAAGATTCCTCTGACCTTGAACTATTGCAGGTGAAATATAAATCTGAAATAAGATCAGGCCATTCATCCACTTGCTTCTGTAATGCCAATCAATTAAGTTGGGGTTCATCTGTGTCCCAAGTTTCATTTGCCCACTTTGTAATATGTTAAGTGAAATGGAACAGGATAGGACAAGGTGCAGGGTTAGGAAGTGATAAACTTTTGGCCAGATGCAAAGTTGAAACAACTATCTTGTTGTATGTTAAATATCTTTGACAACCCACAATCCCCCATCACCACATCACCACATCACCAAGATGCCCCATCTAAGCTAGTTCTTGATTGCTGTTTTGGTATCTGCCTCAACTACTTCCTCTGGCAGCTAGTTCATGTTTACACCCTTCTGTAATGACATTCAGTTTTAAAATTAAGTGAAAAACTTGCCCCTTAGGTTTTGATTAAATCTTTGCCCCTCTCACCTGCAACCTATTTCCTCTGGTTCTTGATTCCCTTATCCTGTGTAACAGATTCTGTGCAATCACGTCATCTATGCACCTCTATCAGATCACCTCTCAGCCTCCTGCGCTCCAAGGAATAAAGTCTTAGCCTGCGCAACCTTTACCTGAAATTTCGGCCCTTGGATCCTAGTTACATCCTCATAAATTTTCTCTGCACACTATCCGGCTTAATGACATCCTTCCTGTAGCAAGGTGACCAAAACTGAACAAAATACTCCACAGATATCATGATACCAAGCTTTTAATGTTTTTAATTATGATCCTGCCCACCGCATTTGCATTCTGCTTCTGATGTTAACGGAATCTTGTGGAAAGGCTTGACTGGAAGTTCACATTGTAAATGCTAAAGCACCCACTTTCTCCTTACTCTTTGCAGTGCCTCCCTCCCCGCCTCTTACCAGCTGAGTGCCATTCAAGTGTAAAATATAAAGCATTCCCCAATGGCTCAGTAAGTTTCTTGAGAATGTAGCTGAGACAAATAGACTGGTAAATTTCTGGGTTCAAGAAGGAACTGCAGATGCTCGAAAATCGAAGGTAGCCAAAAATGCTGGAGAAACTCAGCAGGTGCAGCAGCATTTATGGAGCGAAGGAAATAGGCAACGTTTCGGGCCGAAACCCTTCTTCAGACTCTTCAGAGATTTCTGGGTTTGATCCTTGTGCATTGTTCACTTTAATGACCAGTGGATGAAGGAGGCAGAAACTGAACAGAGTTATAGCTGAACAGGTACCAATGGTGGATGGAGATTTGTGATGTAAGATGTGAACACAATCTAGCTTGAGCTACCACTTTGGTAGCATTGTTTAGATTTGCAAGTGACGGGCATTCTTGAAAAAGGGAGGCTATACTTTTGTGAAATAGAGGGAAAGGGGTTTAATATTTAAACATTCACCTAGCTATCACTAATTTTCCCCCCGTTTACAGAAAATATAGCAGTTGTATCTAATTTACAATTCCGCCACCAGGAGCTGAACAGAACATGTCGAGCGATGCAACAGAGGATCCTGGATCTCATCTCCAGAGTGACCAGCGAGCAAGTGACAGAGGACCTGTTGCATGTCAATGACAATCTCAATAACATATTCCTTCGATATGACAGGTACCTTGCGTTACACCTTTTCAGCTATAATGAGTGGCTCTGCACCTTTTGCTATTTTGGTCACAAAGTGCTTTTGGTCCATTTTAACAAAGCACTAAAATGAGATTTTTTTTTCCTTCCTGTGCACCTTTCCTGTGAATTATTTATTTGCCGGTTCGTACAGGCAAATAAATGCAGGAAGGCTAGATGCAGGAAGATTGTTCCCGATGTTAGGGAAGTCCAGGACAAGGGGTCACAGCTTAAGGATAAGGGGGAAATCCTTTAAAACCGAGATGAAAAGAACGGGTTTTCACGCAGAGAGTGGTGAATCTCTGGAACTCTCTGCCACAGAGAGATTTCTGGGTTTGAGGCCAGTTCATTGGCTATATTTAAGAGTGGGAGTTTTGGATGTGGCCCCTGTGGCTAAGGGGATCAGGGGGTATGTAACATGAAGGCATCTAGCTTGGTACGGGATACTGAGTTGGATGATCAGCCATGAAAAAGGGATTGAATGGCGGTGCAGGCTCGAAGGGGTTTAATATTTAAACATTCACCTCCTGCACCTAATTTCTATGTTTCTATGTACCTAACGTCCACTTCATGGATTCGACCTTTCCTGTTTTCAGGTTTGAGAGATTCAGAACTGGACAGAATACTGCCAACCGAGTGAGTATCAATCAAGTGATTTACTCTTGCAGGCTGAGTCGCTGCAATATAGAGCCGGCACCAAGGGTAACTTAGCCTGAAGGCAGATAATGTTGTCTGTCGTTTGATGTACGATCATGTGGATTTAGCAGGAGACGCAAGGAACTGCAGAAGCTAGAATCTGGAGCAAAATACCAAATGATAGAGGAAATCAGCAGGTTACACAGAAAAGCTGGAGAAACTCAGCGGGTGCAGCAGCATCTATGGAGCGAAGGAAGCAGGCAACGTTTCGGGCCGAAACCCTTCTTCAGACGGAAATCAGCAGGTCAGGCAGCATCTGTAGAGAGAATGGACAGGTGCCATGACCTGAAATGTGCCTGTCCATTCCCTCCACAAATGATGCCTGACCCACTGAGTTCCTATAGCACTTTGACCTCTTTCTAAATTAAAAATGCAATCAGACTATGAAGTGTCCTGCCTTTTCCATCTATCCGTTGTTGAGCAAGTATTTAACTACCTCGGCTTAAAATAAATTATTCAAAAACTCTGCTTCTTTGCGGAAGAAGTTCTGAAGACTCAATATATTAAAAAAAATAATTAATGGGCGATTTACTTTCATATTCTCGCATATGTTGAAACAGCCACTCCACCTCTGACATTCCTTTTGTATGCTTCAGTGAAAACAGATCTGTTATGTGTGATGTAGTACTTTGGGAATCTGATTTTGTGTGGGAGGTGAGGAGAATTTATTGTTTATGTTAAGATTTTGAATGCACTACCTTAGAGAGCAACCGAAGCAGCAGTAATAATTTGTCAAAACAAATTAGATAATCGGTTTATGACGTCTGCAAGCTCCACGCTTGCTTCCATCTCGGACTGTAGATTACATCTGCCAGCCTCCATCATTTCTTGTTTGATTTCTTTGATTCCATACACATGAAGCCACAAGTGGCTGCAGATGCTGGAATCTTGAGCAAACAAAGTAGTGAAGGAGCACAGCATGCCAGGCGGTCTATGTGGAGGGAAATGGGCAGACGCCTTTTTGGGTCGGGACCCTTCTTCAGTTCAAAGAAAGGTCATGATCTGAAAGATCGTGCATCCGTTTCCCTCCACAGATGCTGCCTGGCCTGCTGAGTTCCTCCAGTCCATATACTTGATCTCAATTGCTTTCAGAAATTGATTTGTTTGCAAAGTTTATTTTGTTTTTTTAAAGTTGTATTAAACATCTAGTATGTCTTAAATTAATTGACTGTTATTTTTCCTCTCTCAAGGTGCCCAGTGTTTCAGAGAGTGCGGACAGTTTAATAAATCTTACACCAAATTCTCCTGCTGTTGTCACTCCAGTTACTGCCTCTAATATCTCGACACAGCTGGCGGGACTTAGTAAGTGATGGCTTTGGTTGATTCTTATTATTTGGAATGAGGGTAGAAATTGCATTCCTCTTCCACTCCTAGAGGTGCCGTATATAGTATAGACTGCAAGTCCACTCACTCCTATACAATGTCCCGACATTGCCAAACATTTTAACTCCCATTCCCATACTGACCTTTTCTGTCCTGGGCCTCCTCCACTGACAGATTGTGGCCACACACAAATTGAAGGAACATCACCTTGTATTTTCGCTTGGGCAGCTTACAACCCAGTGGAATGAACATTGATTTCTCCAATTTCAAGTCGCCCTGCATTCCCTCTCTTCCCACCCTAATCATCCAACTAATTCCACTGTTCGCATCCCTGTATCCCTTCGTTATCACCTCATTTGCCAGCTAACAATGGGCCATTCTGAGCTCCACCCTTCCTTGGTCATCTGTTGCCGCCCCTCTTTTTTCTGGCCATATTCTACCTCTACTTCCTCCTCCTCTTCCCCCAACCCCTCCCCCACTTTCAGTCTAAAAAAAGGGATCCAACCCAAGACTTCACCCATCCTTTTTCTCCAGAGATGCGGCCTGACCCGCTAAGTTACTCCAGCACTTTGTGTCTATCCTCAGATTGCAGCAGCCATTTACTGCATTATATAAGTGACCATTCTCATGAGCCACTCTGGTACCTGTGATAACAATTGCAGTCGACTCTAAACCTCTTATGGTGCTGTTCCCTGATGGGGGCAAAGTTGTTTGAAATATGCTTATAGTCTGTTATTTAATCTACCACTTTTGTGGTGATGGAATTAAACAAACTCTGGGTGATAAAGTTTCTCCTGCTTATAGATGGGGACAATTTTAATGATTTTGCATGGGAAGCATCTGTTTCAAAGTTAGTAAAACCTACAATGCATTGCTCAACATCAGATGGTTTTGAGTAACTGCAAAGTGGCCTCTGAAATCCCAAAGTCAAGAGACAAGAGACAAGAGACATTTATTGTCACATGCACCGATTGGTACAGTGAAATTTGTGGTCACCATACAGCCACACGAATAAAGTAACCTGTTCAGACCAGCCTGGCGGCCAACTCTTAACTAGAAAGTATATCTCAAATCAAAATTTACAACTCACTGAAATCACAAGATATGACTGTGAAGTGGTTGAGCCATGTATTCCCTTTCACCTTCACTAGTCACTATTACATTTCACCTCCAACAAACCTCCTGCAGGAGTGGAGCGCATCTTCAGAATTAATAGTAAATTGTTCAATCTACGCTGTCGGGACAGGGTCACCACAGTCTCAGTAGTTGAGGTGCAGAGAGCAGATGATGATTGCTTTGCCTGAGACGTTTTATGCTGGCTGTTAGTTAGTGTGTGTGTGTATCCTCAGGTGTTGCAGGAGAAAGTGGGAGTGGAAGCGTGCAGCCATTGGAAAACAGTCACCCAAAAACCCCGGAAGAAGAGTTTGACATGTTTGCACAGACTAGAAGCCATTCCTTGGCTGATCAGCGCAAGAGGTAAGTTATTACTGATTTACAAGTTCAATATTTCTCTTAACTTTTTGTTCCTGCCTAATGCAACAATAGAAACATAGAAAATAGGTGCAGGAGTAGGCCATTCGTAGTAAAGTAAAGTCTAAAATGGAACGTATACTTCTCCTTCTTGCGTGTGGCGTGCACAGCCTAAAGTTGTAAGACAACTTGTTCTGTTTGATCTTCTGTTTGTGCACGCCAGGTTGATTGCATTCGTTGAAACAGGGTGGACCACGTGAAGGTTGCAATCTCCCACCCCGAACGTATACTGCAACTACTTGGGCACCTGAATGAGTGGGGGGGGGAAAAGCTAGATATTTTGGACAATTCTCATTTGGAAGCAATTCCCGAGAACTAGAGGACTGATACCTGAAGGAAAACTGGGAAAGTCTTGATATCCAGTTCATGAAGGGGTCACTGAAACAATAAACCAAAAATATAAAAAGAATGTCACAATTTCAACTAATCTGCTATTATTATAATTTGTGCTTGTGAAGGGTCTGTCCCACTCGCGCAACTTGCCGGCACCCGTCGTAGTCGCAGCAGGTCGCCGAAAAGAGAGTTTCAGTCTTTTGGGACTTAAGGACTCCAGAATTCAACTACTATGTTTCTTTAGAACCGAGAAATAAGCTATTCTGCCCATTGGAGTGTAAATTTACTCCCAAAACAATCCCATTTACTCCCAAAACAATCCCATCTTCCCTGTCGGCTATCCTCGCCACGATCCCATCAATTCTACTTCCACCTACATGAGGAGCAAGCTTATATTTTTCAACAGTGGCCTTTAAGCTTCCAAACTGCACACTTTTGGCACATGGTAGGGAACCAGTGGCAGGGAAATGCACAAACTCCACACAAACGGCACAGAAGGTCAAACTCCAGGTTACTGGAGCTGTGGAGTGGGAGCACTACTAGCTCATCGCAGAAGAACCCCAAATTGAGGGTAAATTGCACTGTGGATTGTATGTTAGGTGAGTTTATAGAGGTGGGGTAGGGGTTTGGGAATCTCTGGAGAGGTCAGTGTTTGACATGTGGGGAATTGTAACACTGGGGATGTTTCAAGGAGGGAGGTGTTAGATGGGATGTCTGTTGCCTTGGGTTTTTGAGGTGATTCTGGAGTGATGGGATAGAGATGAAATTCCAGAATGATATTTTTGTTGCAGTCAACAGGAGACAATGCCAATGGAGTGATAAGGGTTTGGATGAGAGCAGCTGCAGTTTGGGCAAAGGTTCAACTTGTAGGCAGGCAAGGCTCAGACTGCGCTCTGAAAGATCTTCAGGAATGAAGGGTTGGATAGTATTCAGCTTGTGGGCCCTGTGTAGAACTGTTGGCCAGCACTCATGACCACATGAATGTCAGCAACAAGCTGTAAGGAGAAATTCCATCACGTCTCACCTATTCTGGTGTCCTGACTGTGTCAAGGCATGGAGCACAAATGTCCCAAGCCTCATTTACTGAACAGACTCACAAACTGTTACCATCAGGGACTGGATTGTTTTTAGTGATATTATGTGTGAAATGTTTTAAATTTCATGTGCGATGCTCCGCTATTCACTGGGAAACGTCTTTTCATTTTGCACTGTACAACTGTTGCTTGCAAGATGACAATAAAGGTTGATTGATTGATTGAAAACTGGGCGCTTTGTACAACTGCAACGTGACACATCCCAACTACCTCATCATTCTACCACAACCAGAGAGAAGTGCTGAACTACTATTTACCTCTTTGGTGACCCTTGTTGCTATCCTTGATCGGACTTTGCTGGCATTACCTTGCACCTAACGTTATTCCCTTATCATGTATCTATAGACTGTAAGTGGCTTGATTGTAATCACGTATTGCCTTTCTGCTGACTGGATAGCACGCGACAGAAGCTTTTCACTGATAATGAACTAAACTAAACTGAACCGATATCGCTCTTGTGCTCAATCCCTCACCTTGTGAAGGCAAGCATCTCAAATGTCCTTTTCACCACTCTATCCGGCCACTTTCAGGGAACTATAGAATTGTACTCCCAAGTCCCGCTGTACATCAAAATTCCAAGAGTCACTGTCGGTTACTCTATAGTTTCTGCAGGAATTTGACCTCCCAAAGTACGTAACTTCAGAATCTGGCACGTTTCCCCACTTTCACATGCATTTATATCCTGTCGTTGGAAGAGTAATTTACAAGGTTTGTTTTAATTGATGCTCGTGAAGACACCATTGCTTTGAAAATTTTATTTTCTATCATTTTGTACTTCCCATTCTTAAATCCAGAGTGCTTCCCGAGGTGCAAAAATTGTTGACTAAGTTAGTGTTGAGCAATACAAGGCAAGGATTGTGCATCTGTCGTGAAGCAGATCTTATCAGCTTGACGAGACCAGGCTAGTATTTCCACTGAATAAGCACATTCGTGAAACCCACGCTGTGGGGCACTTTGGTTGAGTAATGGTCATGCAATTCAACCCAGCTCGGCCCTTGCTGTCTGTGCAACCTGGTCGTATTCTTCACGTTGGTACAAGATTGGTCATTGTAATCTAAGCAGGGCCGTTGTCCAACAATGAAGGGTATGATGACCTCTAAGCTGGATCTTTGGGTGTGACTTAATTTCCACTGTCAGTGTCAGATGGCAGCTGAGTCATTTTACCACATTGCAGTTTAATGAAGGAGTATGTGTGTCAGAATTGCAATGAAATAGAAATCATTCCTTCCCCTCTCCCTGCATGTGGAAAAAACATCAACATAGTGGAACAGGCCCAACAAAACTCAAATGAGGCAACTCCACCACAATTATAAACCAGTGCAAACGTCGTCAAATTTGATGCCACCAACAAATTCCAGCACATAAATAAAGGAAATATTATCATTTTTCTGGCATGATTTTGTCTTCAGTATCAGGTGTTTTTAAAAAATATAAACCTTTTTGCTTTGCACTTTGATTTTGTTTGTAACAACTGGGGTGAAATAATTTTTTTATGTTGATCTGAGTAAATGTGAATGGGGGGGGGGGGGGGGCAGAAGCGGGACATTTCCTCAATCCATTTTCTATTCCATTCTAAAATAAATTACTTGGTTGAGGCCTCAAATACCAGAGGGACAAAATATGCTAATTTTCCCGTTTTGTAAGAATTGCCAGATCTAGGGGTCTTTTCTGATCCGTGCGGCTTGTTTTCATGTCGTTAGTCTTTGTCATTTGAGCAGCGACTATTCACAATTAACCAGATAAGAAGGTGGCTTAAAATCAAGCTAGGACACAACAGCTGCTGGCTAAGGATCGTATGTTAATTCATAGTGCTGCCATTAGAGAATTTGTGTTGGTGGCCAAGAATCTGGCCCTGAAGAAGTTATCGTCGTCAAACGTCCTGTTTGGTTTAGTTTAAAGATACAGCATGGAATAGGCCCTTCGGTCCGCCGACCATCAATCATCCTTTCACAATAGTTGTATGTTATGTCACTTACTCATCCACCCGCTATACACATTTGGAGTAATTTTACCGAGGCCAATTAACTTACAAGCCCTCATATCTTTGGGATGTGGAAGGAAACTGGTGGAGCTATGCGAATTCTATGTGGTCACCGGGCGAATGGGAAAATTCCACACACACAGCACCCAAGGTCAGGGTTGAACCCGGGTCACTGGCGTGTGAGCCAGCTGCATCACTGTGCCATCCTTTGGCTTGGAGCCCTTCTAGTAAAGATGAAGACACAATCCAAAGTAATCAGAAGCTACGTGATTACATTTGTTCATATCTAGTGTGAGAGGAAACCAAAAAAAATCAGGAACAGCACGAAATGTCAAACTTCAAATTGGAGAGCAGCTGTTCTGGAGTAATACTGAGCATTGTTTTGTTCAGAGATGTGAACATTCAAGGGCCTGTCCCACATTGGCGTCATTTGCGCGTAATTTACGCGGCATCGTTTACGCGTCACGACGTGCGCATGGTGAGGCGTGCAGGCGTAGGCAGTAACGTGCGGTCAGGCGCGGCGCCCCAGGATTTTGGGATTCACAAAATCTTCGCGCATCACCTGCATGAAGCGCTAGTGAGACAGGCCCTTAAGACTCTTCTCTACCCCACCCCATCGTTGTATCAACATTGCTTAAAAGGGATGAGATATACACTAATGCTTGGGATTGTGTGTTGACCTTCTAACTCTGCCATTCTCTGCGATATTCCTGAGCTACGAGCGACTGCTCTTTGCTTATGCTTCTCTAGCTATTCTATTCTTTCCAAAATGCTTGAGTGAGTAATTTAGGACAAGATGTCCATGCTGGTCGTTCAAGGTATGACTAAGGAAAGTGTGTCTCGCAAGTCATTTGTTATGTCCAGATCCTGGCTGCTCTCAGTAAGATTTGAGAGATTCCTTGGCTTTATATGGCTGTCCTACTGTCCTTCGCAACACTTGCACCTTAAGAATGATTCACAAAAGAAGAAATTGCTCTGTTGTGAATAAAAATGTAATCCCACGCTAAACAGTAGTAGCCGATGAAGCAGTTTTAGTGTCCACATTAATTATCTGGAGACGTCATTTTCAAACAAGTTGCAAGTTCTCTGAATTTAATCTGTGTACACACGCTGGGACTATTTTCAGACGCGTTCTATTTTTACTTCAAGCCCCTTCTGAGAAAGTTGTTCTTTGGTTTGCAAAGTAGTGGTTAGTCGTTAGCTTCTGAGATGGACTTGAAACACCTGAAGCCCTTCTTACCATTTTTCATCATCAGTTTTCTGATTGTTGTACTGTACTTTATCATTGAGGCTATTGTTTACAGTGGTCCATTCACCGACCCCCATTTTTTTGAAAAGTTTGACCGCAAATTAGGCAGAGCAACTCATTTCAACTCGACTGGGATGAGCTGAATGGATTTGATTGGGACATTTCTTCAAAATCTTCTTTTGTAAAACCTGGCGCAATTCTCTTCAAACTGCAGCAGTGGTTTTGATCTAAATCCAGGATTATTTCTGTTGCTTAATCAGGTGAGTCTGAAATGGTGGGAGATTGTAGAGCAGTGAGATGTAGAGGGATTTGGGTATCCGAGTGCATGATTTGCAAATGGCAGTGAGTCATTTGGAGCGCTGATAGAGTGTTGTCAGTTGATTGCAAGGGGAATTAAACGCTAAAGTAGGGAGAATATGCTTCACTTCTTCAGACCATTGATATGTAGAGTGCTGGTTCCCTGATGGAAGAAAGTTAATACGGCAGAAACATTTCTGAAAAAGTCTGAAGTCTGAAAAAAGTTCCCGACCCGAAAAGTTACCCATTCCGTCTCTTCAGAGATGCTGCCAGTCCCGCTGAGTTACTCCAGCATTTTGTGTGTTCCTTCTGAAAAAGGTTGACTGGACTAATATCTGGAATGGATGGGGTTTTCTTATGAAGAAAGGCTATCTGCTGGTGTTTAGAAGAATGTGGGGACTTGATTGACACCAAGATCCTCGGAGGTCATGGCTGGGTGAATGTGAAGAAGATGTTTCTTCTTGTTGAAGAATCTGGAACAAGGAGTCACCCTTTTTGGAGGTGAATTTTGGAAGCTGGCACGTTGGCGCAGCGGCTGAGTTGCAGGGATGAAGCTGTCGTTACAATGAGTTTAAGAGAGCTTGTTGCTTACGAGCTCCTGCCCTTCTCTCTTCAGTATAATCTATTGTGCATGTCAACTATTCCTTGCAGTCTTTGGGTGTGGAGTTTAAATATGGATGGGGCGCTGGTAACAGGAGGATGTCATCTCTGTTTCAGTGTAAAATATGAAGAACCGCAGGCAATTGAAGGATTGGCAGGAGCATTGGATACCCGCCAACAGAACACTGGAGCAGTGAGTATTTGCTTGGGCATATTTCTTGCACATGGTCATTCACATTTAACATGACTTTGCTTAACATGGGCTTTTCGCTAGTTTGTGGATTTGTTTGTTGTTTGTGATTGACCTCCCAATGCAAGTTTACGGTCATCAGCACCAATGGGATATTTTCTTAAAAAGGAAAGTAGACGCAAAATGTTGGAGTAACTCTGCGGATGAGGCAGCATCTCTGGATAGAAGGAATGGGCGACGTTTCGGGTCGAGACCCTTCAAAATGCTGCCTCGCCTGCTGAGTTACTCCAGCATTTTATGTCAACCTTCGATTTAAACAAGCATTTGCAGTTCTTTCTTACTCATTCTTTAAAAGGAATCTGCTTTTCAAAAACAAAGTTATTCGACTTTGTGTATTCAGATTATTTTCTAAATATATTGTTAGAACTATCTGACTAAAGTTATTCTTGAAGTAGATGGAGAAGCAAAACATGGTGTCTGTGAAAGATGGGATTTGGGTCTGACTGACTCTAAGACGATGTATATCCCTCGTACTAATGTGTTGTTGTGCAAGCAATGGCGATTGACACCACTACAATGGGGCCTCACAGCACCAGCGACCCAGGTTTTACGCTGAGCTCAGGTGCTGTCTGCGGGAGTTTGCACATTCTACCTGTGGCCATGTGGGTTTCCTCCGGGTGATCTGGTTTCCACCCACATTTCAAAGACATGCAGGTTTGTCGGTTAATTGGCCTATGTAAATTGCCGCTACTATGTCGGAAGTAACTGAGAAAGTAGAACTAGTGTGAAGGGGTGAGCATGGACTTGGTGGGCCAAAGGGCCTGTTTCCATGCTATATTTCCAAATAAACTAAACCCAATGAGTTTGAGATAAGATGGGAACCGCTACAAACTGTCATCAAATGTTTTAAGCAATTTATTTAAGAATCATGTTCTACAGAGTTGATTTTTAGAGGCTCTATACACGACACCGAAATCCAGTAAAACACAACTGGTTATTTTAACAAAAGACTTATGAAACTTGTTTACTTTCTGCACTGTTGTCTTCAGACACGATCAACAGGAGATCTACCCAGTCATCTCCATTCTTCCTGATGACGGTGATCTCACTTTGTGCAGGGTGTATGAGGAAGTGGAAAGTCATGGTGATCTCACTTGACACCAGTTCCCTTTCCAGTGCCTGAAAATATGTAAATACTAACCTCTTGCCTCATCCTGTTACTTTTTCATTAAAAGCGTTTTGTAACTAATGCAGGATAAGTGTAGAATTTACAATATGTTCATTTTGCATTTATTGAAATTTATGGGCAACATCTTAAGGTTTGGGGGATAGGTTGAGAGGTAGGCAGAGTTTGTTTTATTCCCTGCAGGTTTTCAACAAACTCATGAAATCGTTTGAGTGGTGCAGTGGTAGAATTGCTGCCTTATAGCACCAGAGACTAGGGTTTGATCCTGACTATGGGTTCTGTACGGAGTTTGTACATTCTGTAAAACATTTGTAACTGGGTTTGATCTCGTGTACTAAGGAAGAGAGGGCAGAGGGGATTAGGGAAAGACGTCCAAATCTTAAACACGAGGATTGAAGCTCTAAACTTATGTTATCTGACTGGCGACATAAGGGTATTGGTTTATTATTGTCATGTGTTCCTAGGCACAATGCAAAATTTTGTTCTGCATACTATCCAAGAAAATCATACCATCCATCCATGCACACATACAACAGGTAGTGCAAGAAGAGAAATGTAACGAAAAGCAGAATATAATGTTACTGTTCCAGAGAAAGTGCAGATAAAAAAGTGCAAGAGCTGCAATGAGGTAGATTGGGAGATTGGGAATACATCCTGAGGTTATTGGAGGTCCATTGAAGAGTCTGATAACAGCAGGGAATAGGATTTCTTGAATCTGGTGGTGTGTACTTTCAAGCGGGAGAGGAGAGAACAGAGAATGGCTGGGCCGTGAGTGGTCCTTGATTACATTGGCTGCTTTCCCATGGAATGTGGTGTCAATGATATCGATAGAGGCAGAGGTTGGTTTGCATGATGGACAGGACTTCATCCATAACTGACATTTCTTGTGGTCTTGAGAAGAGTAGTTGCCAAACCAAGCTGTGATGCATCCCAACATGGAGCAACAAGACAGTGTGACTTTGATTATGGGCCTCAGGAAGCAGAAGGATGTGCAACTGGTTTGATTCATGTTTTTGTATTATTTTCCAGTGTTCTTTCTTAAAGACGTGACTGCCTACTTGGCCCATTTCAGGATAGATTCTTGCCTCAGATGTTTAGGCCAAGTGACACCATTGAGTCCTAAGCAACTAACTGCTGGAGAAACTCAGCAGATCAAGCAGCATCCGTGGTGGGAAATGGACTGTCGACATTTTGGATCAAAACCCTTCATCTGACCCAAAACATTGACTGTCCATTTCCACAGATGCTGCTCGACTTACTGAGTTCTTCCAGCAGGTCTACAGCATGGGCAGTGTCTAGGATGGCTACTAAATCCTATTTGTCTCATCCATCAGTTGAGAAAATCGCAGCCAATGCCAATACATTGACCAAATGAGGTTTTAGTTGTGGTCATTGTTTAGCAGCTGGGGGTACATATCCTGATTGATTTTGTTTCCATTCCTTCGTCTTTAACTTATCAAAAGTCTGCAATGAATTTCAGTGCATCTATCGCTGAGATGAGCTAAATCGACAACTCCAATCACTCGGGCTAACATGGCTCAGAGATTACTTTTTTTTTAAAGATTGCAAGGAACTCTGAGACCATGTGGGTGAGTTAACTGGAGTCTTATACGGCCGTTGTGTTAACCTTCTTTTAACTGAACGATTCTTCTGAAATAGATGGAGAATATATTGAAAGAAAAAACAACAATAGATAACTGGATGTTCAGCCAAGGAATGGTGAGAGCTCACCATGCGGTGGATCTGCTGTGACTCCTCAGGGCCTCTAACTGTGGGCTAACGTGGTGATGTTGCAGGCAGTGTTGGGGAACGAGCTTGCCTTGGGTGACACCAGTATGTCTTTAATCTGCTGCTGTAGCTTCGTGTTTTGCAGCATTTCAAAGGAATTGCGGAACACTACAGAACAAATCAACGTCTCTTCTTTCTTGCCCTCTCCATTACAACTACCCTTCAGTTCTAATCTGAGATCCAGGTTTGGTTCTCTTTCTCATGCGAAACAAAAAACATCCTGGTCGGGCACCATCAGGACTTGGATGAATTTCACAAGTTAGTATTCACTACTTGGGAGTAGTCAGTCAGCCCAACTCAACCATGCTGGGTTTTATTGGGAGGCATGGTGGCACAGCGGTAGAGACGGCGCCACAGACCCGGGTTCACCCGACTATGGGTGCTTGTCTGTAGGGATTTTATACGTTCTCCCCGTGACCTGCGTTGGTTTTCTACAGGATCTCCAGTTTGCCTCCCACACTCCAAAGACGTACAGGTTTGTGGGGTTAAATGGCTTGGTATAATTGTAAATTGCCCCTAGTGTGTGCAAGATGGCATTAGTGTGCGGGGATCGGTGGTCGGCGAGGACTCAGTGTGCCAAAGGGCCTGTTTCCACATTGTATCTCAAAACTAAACTAAATATGGGAGTCTCTTCCTACTCTTCATCTGTCACCATTGGCCTAACTGATCCTTTTCTCATTCATATTTATCTAGTTTATGGGTTTTCAGTTACAAGAGGAGGGCCGAGTCACATTGATAGACACATGTGAAATGGGGGAATGAAGAAAGGTCAACACAGACCTTTGGTCCAATCACCTGGCATCCCCAATACAATTTGTATCACCTCACATTGACTTGCAGAGTATTTTCCTTGCTGACTGTGCATCTGAAGACAATTGAGAGAAATGGGAGTCTATCTCACCAAAGTTGAACACTGCGGGTCATTTCATAACAGCTTGGATCAGGGGCCTTGCCTGGTTTTCCCCTTTCCCCTCTGCTTCATATTTGCCCTTAACTTCTCCATGAAGAAAATAATTCATTTGAAGCATTCTGTTTAATTATTTTCATTTTAAACTACCACACCATAAATACACCACCATTTTATATTTTCTGACAAATATTGATGAATCTGAATTCTCCTACCTCTTAAATTGGTTTTGCTTGTCAAAAGCTTCTCCTCATCAAAAAATAAAAAGTAATTTGTTGATGGGATCTGATTATTGCTAACTGTGTTCATCCAGGCAAGTGAATGTCTCAATACTCTCTGTGTCCTGGGGTCTTGTAACTCTGAATTCAGTACATGTTGGGTGTTGGGGTTTTTTTCCTCAAGAATTTGAAACAAACTTGATTTTACTTTGCTTTACTGGGAACTTGTTTATTCCAGCAGCCCTTTAATTTAAACCAAAGTGATGATGATACTATGTACTTGCAAACCTCCAATGCAAACTCTGGATCATTGTTGGGCATTCACGAGGAAGTGACTGACTCTCAGATAGATAATGAACTCGTGCTGGCAATTTGTGAAATGTCAAGCTTTTACAAGCGGGTTTTGGAATGTAATCTGCACAGCGTGGGGCTTTATGCATCTGGGCTGCTGTCAACATCAAAGCTGTAAGTCAATCCTTCTGGAGGTCGTTTTAGATTTCAGAGCCATTACTACAACTGATGAATGTATGTGTATACAATACAATACAATATTTTATTGTCATTTGAACCTCAGCGAGGTGAGTTTCTACAGCCATACAAACACAAACGATTCCTACTAGACACACAACCAATTTAATTCACACAAACATCAAGTCAAAGTCTTTTCTCCCCCTGTTCTCCATTTTCCTCCCGATGTTGAAGTATAAACATCTGCTTTGAGATGAACGTACTGAAGATGTGAGGATTGTACACTGGTCCCTGGAAACTGCTATCCATTGATCCCCCTCCACCAAGGCAAAACATACCGTTATGAAAGTATATTTTCAAGGCATATAATGTCCAGAATAACTTAAAATATTGCTATGCTATGCGATGTTAGAACTGCAGGGATAGCAGATAAGGATATTTTTTAGTTAGCCAGGTCCGATGTGGTTTGAGTTGAAGTCTCAGTCCAAATTCCAATGGCCATGGATGCACAATATAAAATAGTCTACAGAACTGTATTCAGCATGAAAAGTCCACAGCTTTTAGTGGTATTTCTGCCCTAAGGTTTGATGATAAAGGTGTGTCCAAGAGGAGCATTGCACTTTAACCATTCTAACCACAGCTCTGATTGTGGCTGACAAAGTTTTGTATCCCTACCTAAGTGCTCAGTCTCAGTTCTTTATGTTGATGCATGTCCACGACTGGTTCTGTGTGATGCACACCTGGTCATTTGGTCCAACCGAGACCACATGTTATACGTTTTCTTGTGGGTGCCTGCTGTATGGTCCAACAGTGTTTGTGCAATCGACTGGTTTTGCTCGGTGTGACTGCTTTTGAGGATTCCTAAGTGACCAATTGCTCAAAAATCCATTCTTCAGGTGAGTTTCAGTCCTATGTGATGATGAGTGGAGCCAGCAATGGTAAGATGGGGGAAGCATCAGTCTTGCAGCTTTTGGCATTGGATCTATTTGCCTGAAATGGTAGGTGTGACTTCTGCAAAGATGGCCATCTAGTGGTGGAAAGAGAAGGTGGTGTATGAGTAACCATGTTGAGTATGGTTAACTGAATTCTTCCTACATCCCGAAAAAAATTGTCTTAAAACCTAGACAATCTCATTATCACCTTCTCTTCCCAGCCGGCCCTTTTCTCCAATTGATTTTCTTTTAATTTGATATTTATTTTAGAATATTATGGTCAATCTGGTGCATATGTTTCTGTTCAGTGAAATCAATTGTAATTTATTTTGGAAAGCAAGATAGAAAATTCTTTGGAACCCACCAGCTTTACAAGGGGTTCTTTAGCCATGGTTAAAAATGCCCATTTCCAAATTATTTGATGGCAGATGCAATTGAACCAGATGAAGCATAAACTAATTTCAATGAATTTTGTATCTTGCTTACATGTGGATTTTGTTTTTTTTAATTTAATTTTCAATCATTTAGCTTGGTTTAACTTCCTCGTGCCCTTCCCCTTTGTGTAACAGATTCCAGTCACTCAGGCCAATCTAATGGATGACATTGAACAGTGGCTGTCCACAGATGTGGTGAGATATTTGGGTTTTGTTCTGCACTTTTCATTCAATGGAATTTAAATTTACAGGTTCTGTAAACGCATTGGTGCTTGGAAATTGTTTAGAGGAGAAAAGAGTGTTTGGACTGAACAATATTTCCCACCATGACTAGAGATTCTTGTCTTCTGCATTTTCCCCATCTCTTCACTTCTCCGGGCATGTACATTGATGAGACTTGTTGGAGTCATGTCATGTTATAGCTCGGGTACGGATCTGGGTGTTGATTCAATGCACAGGCACGGCTGTAGTCAGTGTTCGTCCCAAACAGCCTAATGATTGCTGTCCACGGTGCAGACTAGTAAGGTCCTGGTCTGTGTTTGTATTGATTGCTCTTCCCGCAGCCAGAATATTTGGCACGACTATCAGTGGCAAATGCCTTGCTTCCTCTCCATGTCAACTGGTGCTGGGCAAGATTTCTACTAGTCTTGCATTTACAGAATCAACATAGGGTACACCAGTGCCATACATAGGAACGTGAAGTTCATTTATGTCAAAGTAGGATATACATTGACAAATTGGTTTTAACCACAATTGAGATCAGTACTTTTTCAGATTTAAAATGAAAAAAAGTCAGGTGCCTTTATCCAGTATCGAAGAAGGATTTGTTGTGTTTTTTGCCCATTGTTTGTCCTTAAACATGGAGTTGACTGCTAATCCCCTGAACCTGGTCGCCACTGAAATGTGGAGAGTTCTAATCTTTGCAATGTTCTTGAAGCCCAAGCAAAGGGAATTCTTGGAAAATGCAGAAGTGATTGTAAAAAAGTGAACCCCATACAAACCGACATTCGCCAAGCACTGAATAAAACTTGAAAGAGCCGAATAACCTGCCGGTGAAACAAAAGGAGTTTCGGAAACTGGATACTCGGATTGTACACGACAGTGACTCTTCAATCTAGCAGGTTTCCATGGGGCATAGAGATTAGTGTGTGGCACCAGCAGGTTTTGGGGGAGAAATGCATTGCGCCCCACTGCAAACTCTTCATCCTACCTCATGGTGCAAGAGCGGGCACTGCCTAGGACTGAATGCAAGCGTGGCTCTGCTCCAGGGATAGGAGGATTCTCTCCCAGTTGTGGACACTGAAAAAGACTCAACAAATGACATTTATTCCACAAAACCGATTGTTGCCACACACTAGCCTCCATCAGGGACAAGTCGTGAAGAGAGAGGGAGGCTGTGCTTTCTTATGAGTGAATTATCCAGACCATCTGGGATCTTCACACTCCCAGATACTGCCCTGAGCTTCTGATGGTGAAGCCACTTTTATGATTTATCGTTTGAGGTTTGGTAGCAGATGGCTGTTTCAAGTTTCTGTTCCTCCAATGCATTTATAAGATGTTGGACATGCTGAGTCCCAGCCAAGATTCAGTCTTCAGGCAAACACTGCGCTCTGCAGAAAACGACCTTTGTTCCTGCATGTAATCCGATCTCTTTCCCCTCTACCAAATGTTCTCTGTCCATTCTAAGAGTTGCTATTGGCACTCCCCATGTACGAACACCACTTGTCACGGTATTTTTCTTGTGTGTCCTGTGATTGCCCTAATCTGGTAAGTAAAAGTGAGAAATGTTATTAATTACTGAAACTGCATTCTGATGTGTGATAGTTGAAAACGAGACATGAATAAGGGAACCGATAGCTGTGTCAGTCTGGCTGGCAGGGGGCAGAGCGAGGAGTGCTGTGTGTGCCAGTGATCAGGGCAGGGTCAAGTAGCTATGAGAGAGGGAGGGAGGGAGGGAAGGATGGAACCTGGGTGCATGGGTGATGAGAGGGGGGTGGTTGATAGTGTGAGTGGAAGGGAGCTGAGGATTGGATGGCGATGGCACAAGGAACCAATTTCTGGCTGTATGTCGAGAGGAGATGAGCCCTGGCTGTATTGGTGGTTATGGTGGGGAAATGGGAACTGAGTATCTCAGGATGTCAGAGGTGGTGTGGTAGTGAAGGAAAATCAGCTTCGTTATTTCAAAATTTCTTCTCGGATTAGGTATTTTTTCAAACACCATTGGAAAAATAAGGTCATACGATAAGAGCAAAGGAGGGGGACTAACTAGATAGTTTTTAAAAGTTGGCACAGATAAGCAACACATTATCACTGTTGTGCTCTGTAATACAGTACCTCGTGTTTGGCTCACTGGCATACAGTTGTTTCCATTACCCAAGGTGTGACTTCAGTTTGTGCAACTGATTACACTACAAGGACACCAGGATTGTGTATTTTCAATTATTTAGTGCTTAGTCCTTCTGACAGACTTTCTCCAACACTATAACAACGAGGCTCTAACCAAACAAATGCAGCTTGAAGAGGACAGAGGTGTGTCATTCTGAAGAAGGGTCTTGACTCGAAACGTCACCCATTCCTTCTCTCCAGAGATGCTGCCTGTCTCGCTGAGTTACTCTAGCTTTTTGTGTCTGTCTTTGATTTAAACCAGCATCTGCAGTTCCTTCTTACACATGTGTAATTCCTTTATCAGTCACAAAATGAGGTTTTGTTTTCAGGAAGATTATAAATGATGCCTGTTCTTGTGTTGAGGTAATGTTAAGCTTCAATCTGCGATGTTCCAAGGAGGGAGACCTTTGGTGACTGGGAGGATTGGATGAGTCACCGACTGTTAACCTGCCTTGAAAAAGTGGCCAGAATTTTTTGTTTACTGAAGTTTGATAAATTTGGAGAAAAGGATTTACTTTGCACTCGATTCCGATCAAGACACAGGATTTGAATCAACAATACTATGTTTTGCCACTGCATCCGCCCTGTGTTAAAGCACCAATCGATCAGTGAAAATTGTGCCGGGGTGGGTATAATTTTTAGTATTGATCAGTATTTGAATCTAGCCATTTAGGAGTGAATTCAAATTTTAATACTGGATTCTGTAAAGACATTCATTAGAGGTGACAATAGCTATACGTTAAAGTAAGGTATCTTTTTATTTGGACACTTCATTAATAAAGGCTGTCAGTGAATCAAGTATATGTATTAATTCTGCTTGTTATTGCAAAGAGTTAGATGCAATTTTAGTTGAAATCAAAAGAAGAGAATTCTAACCAGGAATGACTCAAATCCTCTCTGTAATTTTAGAAAGGTGAACTGAGCAATGATTCTGAAGGAGTAACAAGCGAAGGTAATATTTTTTTTCTGCTCCCATTTTCCCATTAATAATTACAACAGTTTATCTGAATGTGTAGTTTTATATATTCTACCTTTTATATTTCTTCATGTATGATATTCATTTCTAAGTATTGTAAATGTCACATGAATTATTGGCCAATTTCTGAGCCCTGTTCGTTTCAATCTCTGAGTTTGATTCTTTGCTCTAAATTGAAAACTTAGGGATATTTATTTTAAATTTATACCATGTACGGCGGTTTTGTGGTCACATTATAGCGATGATCACTGATCAATCCTGTCAGCTTTTATTCAGCATAGTATTGGAATTCTCATGAAATTATTCTTTCCCCCACATTTGTCACAAGGCATCTCATCCAGTGGTCTCCAATGAACGGTGAATAAAGTACATTATCCTTAAATTCTCTCGTTAGTTATGATCCTCTCTCAGATAAACCCTCATCAAAATTGAAACACTCTTTGGGTTTTTTTTTAATATGCTTGAATGATGTTCACCTGAGTTCAGAGTCGCCATGCGGACAAATCTGAGTGTGGTTCGCTTTTCCTGCTGTCTTTGTAAACCCATTGAGCTGTCTCAACTCTTGCAAGTAATCAGGTTTGTGCACCATTTCCCCCACCTTGGTCACAATGTCAAACCACCTCCGTTTTCTAGATAGGATATGGGAGAACCTTACCATTATGTCCAAACTCTCCACAAGAAGAAATATTAAACTCCAAAACCCCTTGAATGATTTTTCATCTTCAATTTCCCTCTGGAAAATATAATTCACTTTCAATCCCTCCTTTCCTTTCAAATCAGTCATCCTGACTTTCAAAACAACATGTTAATTTTTAGGCTATTTGTTCTTGCAATCTCTCTATCCTTCAAGTGATTTTTTTGGTGAGGTTTCCTCTGTATATGATTTGCCTGATTTTGCTTGAATTTATTTTTTCAATTTGTTTTGATTTTTTAATTATTATTGAAACTGACTGAAACTAGGCTCTAAATTGGAAAATTGCACCAAAAAGAACCATTTTCCTTCCCAAAAACGGGTCTAGTTCTCAATTGAAGGAATGATCTTAAAGAAACGTGTTTTGCGCAAATGACAATTTTTTCTAAATATTATATTTCTTCTAGAATTTGATAAGTTCCTGGAGGAGCGAGCGAAAGCAGCGGAGCATCTGCCGACTTTACCCTCACCACCTACAGAGGCCCCTGGCACCGTTAGTTCGTCCAAAAAGAAGAAGCAGGAAAAGACAGAAGAATCCCTCTTTACCCTGTGAAACTGGACCCTGCCTCCTGCCTATCACTATGTATGAAGGATTGTATCAGGAAAGTCCTGAGCTGTCTCTCTGCTAGGAATCCATTTCTTGCTTGTGAATAGGGGATGGTACGAAATAAAACAAAAAAAGTACACACTTCCCAAAGGGAAGTTTCAGTTTGAAGGTGGATCCTATTTAAAAAAAAAATTTATCTTGAATGCTCAAAGCTCCTACAATGGGGATAAAGATTAACGGGTATCCCTTTGCTGAAGTTATAGAGGTCATTCAATTATATATTGATGCCAGGAGCAGTGAGTTTATAGCTCATCTTCAAACTGTTTGGAAGATAATTTAAACTGCAGTTTTGAGAGTATACCATTTTATGTATTCCTTCTCCTAAATCTATGTGCAGAATATTTATCTTTTGTAAGATAAACTTAGAAATTGACTCTAAATTATAACTTGTTATACTTTAAAAGCTTCGGTAGTGCTGGTGTGCCATGGATTCGTTGGTGTATTGGGTAAAAGGTGCCGGCTCCAAGTTATGCAGTCAGTTACATGTCCACTCTTAAGTCTGATTTATGGGATCTCAAAGTTCAAAATTTGCTATTAAGTGAGCAGCTGTATTGGCAGCATTCTTTACTCCTTCATTGGGTTACCTATGCAGTAGGACGGCCAATGCTCCTTCTCCCCCTGCATCCTGAAAGCTTTTGGAACTGGCTGCATCAATGGATCAGTGCAGCTCTGAAAGCTTTTGGAAGCTGAAGGGCTGCCAGCTATCCTTGGTTGTCTCGGAGCCGCTTGGAATTCACTCTCTTTCACCCCAGGGCACGACTGTAAGGAAATTAAAGAGAAAATCATGGCAGTAGTAAGGCACAATTGTATTTTATCATTTTCTTTGAATGCTTATTAGTTGGAGAAAATGGAACACGGGACTGAGAAGGCAGCGTGCCAGAAGGAGCAAGGGGTCAGGTGGTTTACTCTGGGAGGTTGTGATGAATCCTCCCAGGAGCACAACACATCAGGGTTGGCAACCCAGGAACAATGGTACTATTATTCAATGAACTTGACCAATTATTTTTGGGTGGTGGTAGCGTGGGAGGGTGGGTCGGGGAGAGAATGTATATTAACAAAAATAATTTAATGCAGAATAAATATGTCTCTCAATGTTGAAACACTATAATATCTAGACTTTTGTGTCTCTTACTGAAACTTATCAGCCCTCAGCTGGTATCAAAATATAAACCTGAGCGTGCATATTCCTGGACACTCAAATTACATGAAATGGCATTTCACTTCCTCCTCTCTTGTGCATGAATCATCTATTTCATTTATAATCTGTATTAGTCACTTCTGCTCCACTGTGCTAATATATTGATTTAACCAGCATCTGCAGTTTTTTCTTACTACATTTAGACCCATTCTGTTGTTTTATTTCACAACAAGTGTGTTTGCTTTCAAATATGCCTTTGTTGGTTGAAAATATCGCAAAGGAATCCTGCACAGCAGGTTCTGGCCCAATTATAGACACAAAAAGCTGGAGTAACCAGCCTGGATCTAATTGAATGCATCAAACAGCATCTCAGCAGAAAATGAATAGGTGACGTTTTGGGTGGAGACCCTTCCTCAGTCTTAAACCAGTTCCTTCCTGCACATCTGGTCCAATGAATCTTTGTCAAAAAGCTAGGAGGTAGTGGTTAGTGCATATTCCCTGCCTTCCTTTATGAAACAACTTGGTTATGAGGAGTTAATGTTAGACTTCAAGCAAAAAAATCAATTTATTTTTGCTGGAACTTCCAACAGAATTTGTACTTGCGATACCCTTTGGCTGGGCCAACTTAATGAATGCATCTTCATGGCATAGAAACATAGAAAATAGGTGCAGGAGTAGGCCATTCGGCCCTTCGAGCCTGCACCGCCATTCAATATGATCATGGCTGATCATCCAACTCAGTATCCTGTACCTGCCTTCTCTCCATACCCCATGATCCCTTTAGCCACAAGGGCCACATCTAACTCCCTCTTAAATATAGCCAATGAACTGGCCTCAACCACCCTCTGCTGGATTCCAGCGACGTGTAAATGTGAAGGATAAAGCTTGGAAATAAGTCAGACTCCACATGAAGAGAGGAACAAAAGGGAGGACTAGAGGACAAGTACTAGTAGTGAGGCACAAGGGGGGGGGGGGAGGGGGGGTAGATTGTTACAAGAAATTCCATATCCTGTTTCAGGTGGGGGATCTCTGAATGTGGTGTGGTGGGGTCTGCAGTTCCCTCAAAATCCAGCAATTCAGTTAGATCCAGGCTAGCCTACCTCTGCCTCACCTCGCTCAATTTCACAAGAGTATTGCAACATGGAGACAGTTCTTTCTATGAATGAAATTCTTACTTGCAGATGTAGCACAACAGGTTTGTAAATACAGTACTTAATAGAAAATAGAATGAACAAACAAATGTTCAATAAATTTAAAAACAATTTAGTACAAAGAAAACGAAGCCCAAATTTCTTAGTGCATGCTGGGCATCTAGTAGTTCAGAGTTTCGTTGGAGTTTGTAGTGTTCAATAGCCTGATGGTTGTTGGCAAGAAGCTGTTCCTGAACCTGGACATTACTGTTTTCAAAAGTGGGGAGATCGGTTTGTGTGATGGACCGGGCAGTGTTCACCACGTTTTAAAATTTCCTTCGTGCCTGGGCGTTCGAGTTGCCGAACCAGGCATGATGCAACCAGTCAATATGCTCTCTACCACACGCCTGATGAGGTTCAATAGAGTATTTGTTGGCATGCTGAATCTCCTCAATCTTCTAAGGAAGTAGAGGCATTAATGGGCTTCCTTTAAGATTGCATCAATGTGCTGGGTCCAGGACAGATCCTCAGAGATATGAAGGCCCAGGAACTTGAAGTTGTTAACTCCACCACCGACCCATTGATGAAGACAGGCGTGGTGTTTGAATTATTTCTAATGCAGAATAGCTAGTATCTGGAAGCTTTAACTTTGTAAATGTATATTGCAATGACCGGATACAGAGGTAAGAAACTAGCAGAAAGAGTTGAAGTCATTCGTTCTCACAAAGATGAAATTAGGAGATGCACCAGGAAGCTTGACAGTCCTGCACACTGGCAGTTAAATCTGCAGTATTAGCTTCTTAAAAGGGAATGAAAACAGGAAAAGGAAAATGCTGGAGGGAAGGGGTGGTATCTGTCCTAGATTCCCCGCTTTTATACCGAGCCATATGATTCTAATCTACCAGGAACCCCCTTTAAAAGCTGGTGACACACGATTGTCTGGATGAAAGTTAGAAATTGTTCAAAGCAGCTGTTATGAGACAGCAGTAATGCACTGAATGTCAATCAATCACTCAGACTTTATTGTCATTCAAAAATATACCAACAAATGCAAGTTTGAATGTAATTTTGTTGCATCTGGCTCACCGCGCAACATAAAATAACAAAAGGATAAAATAGATAATAGTGGCGGCACATTATATGGAATTCAAGAGTCTGATGGCTCGGGGGAAGAAGCTGTTGCAGAACCTGGCCGTTCTGCTTAATACTGCGATACCTTTTGCCCAGGTCAGCAGCAAAGATACTAGTATCTTTGGTCAGCAGAGTGAAGAGTCCATGATGGAGATGTGTGGGGTCATTTATAATGCTGTTGGCCTTGGACAATTAATGTCATCCATTAATGCCGGACTCTTAATCCACGGTAATAACCTGGATTCAGAAAGAATGCAAGTCGGTCAAAAATCTGCGCAGACTGTTAAGGTCGTATGTGTTTATTTACCATCGCCCGCCGGGGGCTTTGACTCTGACATTGGGAGGTGAACGAGGAGTGCAGGCGAGAGATGAGACTTTGCCTTCCATCACAGTGAGGAGGAGATAGATAGAATAGAATACCTTTATTGTCATTCAGACCTTACGGTCTGAACGAAATTTCGTGCCTGCAGTCATACATACAATCATACAATAATAAACAACAATAAACACAAATTAACATCCACCACAGTGCATCCTCCAAGCACTGTGGTGGAGGCAAAAATCTTAGGGCTGCAGTCTCTTCCCTCCTCTTCTCCCCCTGCGCTGAGGCGATTCCCCACTGGGCGATGGCACAAACAGTCCCGCGGCTCACCGAACCCCGCAAACTGTGATGGATGTTCGTGTAAATTGTGTTGTGTCTTGGTTCTTCTTCTTGTTTGTATGACTGCAGAAACCAAATTTCGTTTGAACCTCTGGGTTCAAATGACAACAAATAAATTGTATTGTATTGAAACAGCTGTATTGTGCATGTGCATGTGGCGGCGGCTTTGCTGCAGCGACTCCTGTGCACTCCGGCAGCCTGGGGTTTGAGTGACAGCTCCGTTGGCAGCCTGGGGTTTGAGTGACAGCTCCGTTGGCAGCCTGGGGTTTGAGTGACAGCTCCGTTGGCAGCCTGGGGTTTGAGTGACAGCCCCGTTGGCAGCGCGGTCACTGCGCGTGGCGCAAAGCCCCGCCCGCCAGGAGGCGCATGCGCAGTCAGTTGTGCGCTGGGATTGGAGGTGAGCGGAGGTTCCTCAATGATTCCCGCTCCCGCTCGGTAGGCCCGACCGTTCCCTTGTGCGCTGCGCTGCGCTGCGCTGCAGTAGCCGAGGGCCGGCCCACTGCTGCCGCCGGTAGCCCCGGGCTCCTCCCCGCAGTGCTCGCTGTTTCAGGTGAATGGTGAGCGGCTCCTGAAGGCCCCGGGACTCGGTGTCGGCCGGTGTCAGGGATGGAGGGTGGAAGATGGACCAGCACATGCCGCTTTAAACCGTAACTGGACACAAAATACTGGAGCAACTCAGCATCTCTGAGTCTGAACAGGGTCTCGACCCGACCTGGCCCGCTGAGTTACTCCAGCATTTCGTGTCTATCAGGGATGGAGGCCCTTGTACTACCCGACCCCTCCATGCCGACCTGCGCTTGGCCCCATATCCCCCCACTTGTACCTGTGCAAATGTATTTTAATTGTACTCGCAGTTGTTGCCACTTCCTCTGTAGCTTGTTCCATGTACACACCACCCTCTGTGTGCAAAGCTTTCCCAGCAAGTTCCTTTTAAATCTGTCCCCTGTCACTTCTAACCTGTGCTCTCGAGTTTTAGACTCTCCCACTCTGGCGGAAAGACTGTGGTTATTCACCTTATTGATTGCCCTTATGATTCCTAAACCTCTAAGAAGTTAGCCCTCAGCCTCCTTGGCTCCAGGGAAAAGATCCAGCCTCTCCATATAACTCAAACCCTCCCGTCACCCATTCCCTTTCTCTAGAGATACTGCCTGACCTGAATTACTGCAGCATTTTGGTATAAACCAGCATCTGCAGTTCCTTCCTAAACAACCATGCAGATCTTTATTGCACCCTTTCTAGTTTAATGAAAACCTTCCTTTCTCAGGGCAACCAGAACTGTACTCCAAATGTGGCTATTCCAATGTCTTGCACAGAGTAAGGAGTTGGGATGACATCCCAGCTCCTTACTTAATAACCTGACCAATGATGGCAAGGGTGCCAAACGTCTTCTTCACCACCCTGTCTACCTGTGTTGCCACTTTGAAGGGAGAGCATGTACCTGCTTCCCTAGGTGAGTGGTAGGACGTAGGTGAAGTTGATGAGAATGTGCTGAGAATTAAAACATGTACTCATGATTAGTGTAAATGGGTGGTTGATGATCAGCATTGGATCATGGGCTAAAGTGCCTGCTTGTGTTTTTCTCACTGACACTAATGTCAATCTTCAACTGTTCTGCATGGGGTGGAAGACCCCAGGTTGAATTCTGGTCTTGTGTTAGGTAACTTCAGCAATGGTCACACTTATTGACTACCGTATCTCTGGGTGACTGAGGCGAGGAAGGGAGGGAAATCAGTTGGTACTTACACCCCTGATTGTTATATTGCACCCCTACCAGGTTGATGAGAATGGGTGGATTTCTCTTCAGCACAGGTTGGTTCCCACCAATATTGTCAGATACACCATATTGTGTAAAACACACTCTGTTTCCAGCCTCAATTATCAGCTGTAGGCCTTGGATAGATGACTAGAAATACTAAACTGTTTTTCAAGAATATAAATAGTTGCTTCTAACAAAAATAATGCAAGAATTGTGCCATATTGGTTGCGTTTTTAAAATAAGCTGCTGATCTCTGCTGTGTTGGTATGAAAAGTATATGATCCATAAATACTCTTTCACAGCAATAATTTACCTGACCACAGACTGTGGTTTTATGAAGTAATAGGCACGAGTAAGAGAATAACAGGGGACAGAAAATTTAAACTATCACAATAAACTTTGGGCCTCAGTTTCTAACCAGATAGATGAAACAATAGTTCCTTCCCTCTCAAGCCCTTTTGTCTCAAGTCATTAACACGGAAGCATTACTAAAGTTCAATCTTCCTTTTGCTACTGGACTGTTTCCTCAATCCTGGTATTTTACCTTAGATTCAAGGAGAGTTCCACCAGACAGCAGCAGCTGTAATTCCACACTGATTGAGAACACTTAGCCAACACTCAAAAGGATTTGTTGCATGTTAAATTAACATTTCTAACCTATAATACTTAACCGTATAATCACGGGAAGTAAATGGGTATTATAATGTGGATAATTGGATTTTTAAATAGTAAGCAGGAGGGCCCAGTCACTACAGATGGGCATGTAAACATAATACTTGTATGCATGGGTATTTGTATGTACATTTTACCCTTTTTGCCCTATAGGAAAAAAGCAGAAAGTGAGTGTTTTGACTGATTGGTCACTGAATGAAACATTAACTCAATTTTCTGACAAATGTTGCAGAATCTACTGAGCACTTCCAGAAACTTATTTTTATTTCAAATTTCCAAGATAAATAGAATTGTAATTTTGTGTTGTGATGGTTGTATGATTTACAACTTTATCACTGCTATTCTGCCGAAATGGGGAGTGATGCAGGTTTAGTCATTTGACTTCAGCAATATGGGACGCAGTGAGATGGGAGCTGTCTCTATCATGTGCAGACAGATGACATTAGTTTATCTTGGTATCATATTTAGCACAGACATTGTGAGCCAAAGGACCTGTTCCTGTGTTGTATTTTTCTATGTTCTGAGTAGTCTGGCAAATTGGAACATCTATTCCAGAGCACAACAAGAAAACAGACGCAGATCTGAATGACCCTATCCAACAGGATGAGACCCATCCATCAACATCAGGGAAATAGGGACATTCATGTAGGTAAAACGGAAAATACCAGGTCATGCAACATCTATGGAGTGAGAAACAAAGTTAATGTTTCAGTTAGTGATGTATTTTTTAATCAGTGCTAGTGAATCCCATTGTACAAGTTGACACCGACAGCAAATACTCTGAAGTCAACACTACTTGGAACTGCTGGACAGAGATCCAGAACCTGCTCTAAGATGTGGTACATGTGGAATCCTTGCCTGAACAGTGAACAATGTAAAGCTAGCCTGCATGTGAGTGTGGGAGGGCTATCATTTACTGAACAGAAATACATGTGGTGTAGCTGCCACTAGAAACAGTTGACCAGTTTGAGAATTCTGCGCAATGGGTAAGATGTAGTTCAGTTTTCAATGTAACATTAAAATTTTTGCATTTTGCATAAAGTGTGTACAATTCAGCTTTCATTATTTTTCCACTGTGCAAAAAACTTCATCCAGAATCTTTCTGTGTGTTAAAGATGTCAGTGAGAAATAGAATGGATCTAAAATCCCCTTAAACTGTTCGTCTTGGAAATCTGTTTCTTTTGATATTTAACAAATGTCTATCTTTTAAAGTAGTCTCTTAGATCATGGATGTTCTGCAGATCTGTGTGATTGTGATCAGCATGTGTTTCACTGCATTCAGACCTTCCATTGGTCAAAAGCAAAACTTGGATTCAAGTCTAGAAATCTGTATCCTTTGTGGCAATGATGGGCTTTGTTCGTTCGATAATCTTCTCAAACTTACTGGAAAGTCAAGACAAACATGTCTGAAACAGCAAGGGTGCAGTGGATTAGTGTGCAGTGACCATTTCAAGCACAGCTCCAGCCCATGCTTGCAACTAGAACTCAATTTGTACAAGATGTCTAAATGTCGTTTAAAAGCTAGCACCATCATTCCCTATTTGCTCGATATCAATTCCTAGCATTGTAAACCAAATCTGATACACACTAAGGTTAAATGTTTGCCCCAAATTCAGTTTCAGACTTCAATTGTGTTCCATAACTAAGAATGACTGTTTTTGCTTCCAGACCCAGCTGCATCCGAGGTTATATCAAGACTCGTCTATTCCATTGCAATTCCAACTGGCCTTTGGCATTTAATCCTTTTCAACGTGGAAGCCACTCAAATCTGCTAAATATTCCTAACTCACACCGAGCCCCAATCCTATTACTTTCATGCACACTGATCAACAGTTAAGCAACGTCTCGGTTTTAAAATTCTCGTCTTTGTTCTCAAATCCTCCCATGGCCTTGCTATCCTCTAACTCTTTGTAACTTGCAGTGAATTTCCCCATATTACTTGGTCTGTTGTTGGTTAATGTGCCTTCACCTGCCAGGGCATTAAACTCTGAAAGTCCATGCCTTGCCTTGACGCCCCTCTATATTCCTTTAAAACTTATCTCTTTGCCCCCTCTTTGTTTATGTTCTGATTTATTTTGTGTGATAAAGCACCCTGTAATATCTTTTCTGTATTTCATGCAAGCAGATGTAGTTATTGGGTGAAGAGAGAATTGCAACATTGGGGTTAAGTTGCTGAGCTAGACAGAGTGCTGAGCCTTGATGACAGGCACGAGTTTAAATCGCAAATTGGCAACTGGGGAATATAAGTTTAATTAAATAAGGAAATTTTGAAAATCTAAAACAAAAGCTAGTTTCAGTAACATTAATCATAAAATGTTTGGATTGTCAGAAAAACCCACCTGCTTCACCAATGTGCTTTAGGGAAGAAAATCCACTGTCCTTATCTATTGTGGCAAGAGGTTGACTCTTATCTGCCTTCTCACTTCAGGGGCAATTGGGAATAGATGATAAACACTGACATATATTCAGCGATGTTCATATTCTGTGAACGAATAAATAAAGAACAATTTCTAAACTGTGTTTCTGAATATTTTCCTGAACGACACTGGTCTTTAGATAGGAAGTTGTTTGAAACTAAACGCAAAGACCAGATGCATGCATTGAAGAACATGATTGAATTAAATGATATAAATCAACAATACAAGATTATTGACATCATGTTGAAAGGATTATTCAAGGTGAGCAAAGAGAAGTAGCTTGGATAAATTCCACAAACGTTATTATGGTGCCTGCACAAACTATGTAACCAAACCAAGATTCCCCCTGGCCACTCCGAGGCCAACCAAGACAGTTTGCATACATTTGCCATATCCGACCATACATGTCCCATCATCTAAACCACCTACTTCCACCTCCATGACACCACCTTTCCCTGAGCTCGGATACTCCTGACACCGTGGTTTCGTTACATCTGGTCTGTACTAAGATTCTAATGGGCTTTCCTATTTGCATCCTCCGTAGATTTTGAGTTATTTTAAAATTCTGTTGCCTATCCTAATTTCCATCGTCTGTTCGTCATCACCTTTGGTTAGTTGCTTATAGCTCTTGGTCAAGCTAAGAGTCAATTGTAAAATGTTCTTCTTTAAAAAAAAATCCCTTCATGTCTATCTCTCAGCCCTACATCTTTCTGGGATTCTCCTTTCTCTGCTTCTGGCCTCTTATGTTTCTCCATTTTTATTGAAACTCTCCATCACTGCTAGCTATTCTTCCAAAGGCTGGTGACTGAGCTCTGAAACATGTTTGCTAATTTACTCCCAAGTTTATTATTTCCTCTTGTTTAAGATGTTCCTCTACATTGTTGCTCTGCTATCTCCTTATGTTGTGGAATTTTTTAAGTATTGTTTGGAAATGCTACAGATGTCCCACTTTATATATTAAACAGGGAATATTAATGCAATCTCTAAACGGCACATCGTTGAGTCTCATTGTACTCGTTCTCACCCAGCAAACAGCTAACGATGGCCTGTTTCCTTTATCATCGTTACTTTTTTGCATATCTTTCATTCATTTGTTCTATATCTGACACGTTTTTGTTTCCTTTTCACATCAAGCCTTTGTTTACTCCAATCACCTCCCCCCTCACCTGTATGTACTACCTGCTATCATTTGCCAGGCTGGACTCCATCCCCACCTCCCTTTTCCAGCTTTCTCCCCTTCCTCTATTAGTCTGAAGATCCTGACCCAATCTATAGTCTAAATGTCACTTTTGCCAGAGTGAGGCAAAACCTCATATTCCACTTGGGCCATTTACACCCACAACATAAGAATATCGAACTCTCCAATTTTAGATAACCTCTTTCAACCACCCCCACCCCCGTTTCCCTCCACTTTATCCCCCACAACTACCTTTGTTTTCCCTTTTTTAAACCAAGCTCATGTTAGCAACAATCAGAGTCTAAAAGAAAGAAATCTTAATAAAAATGGGACACCGTGAAAGGATGCTGTCACTAAACTCATTTCTTCATAACTGGTTTAAAAATAAGTTGGGGAAAAATCAGTTGAAACACATTTTGATTTTTGCTCATTCCAGGTACTAGAAGACTCCAAGTCGACTCTGATTGGTGCTGATGTACAAGCTGATGGACCACTACCTCATGATGAGAAACTCAAAGATGGTAGGTATAGTTCGAATAAACTTTTCCTTATGTTATGCTCTGTATGAAACAAAATCATTTACAACATTTCATTTGCCCTTTGCTTGTGAGAGTAGTCATGGGTCAGTGGTGCCGCTTGACCCTTAGTCAGAACGTTGTGGTTCACGTCTCACTAAATTTCAGCATCTGTTCCAAGCTGATACACTCGCAGTGAATAGCAGCATTCCCTGAGGTGGCTCGATTGTAATCATGTATAGTCTTTCCACTGACTGGTTAGCATGCAACAAAAGCTTTTCACTGTACCTTGGTACATGTGTCAATACACTAAACTATGCTTTCAGGCTTGAGCGGCTGGGGACTATTTTAATTGACCAGAAAAGGATTGTTTGAGAATTTTTTAATTATTCAGTGAAAAGGGTAAAACTGCTTGGTAGGCTGGTGATGATGATTAATTGATTTCAAAGGACCAGAAAGTGGGAAGAGAAAGATAGTGAAGGAGCTGACCAGTTGGTTACAACACTCCAACGCTTTCTGTGTCATCCTCCAAACTTCTCTTTTCCCAGCTAAGCAAGTAGTTTCAATGGGCCCATTTCTATATTCATTGGATTCTAGATTAGTCTAAGTGTCCAAAGCAATGGAAGGGAAAACAAGTTACAATCTCCATGTCTGATCATTATTCGCACTGCATCTACTGGGAGTCTACTTACTAACAGTGTTGCAATTTCATCCAACGAACTCCAGCAGTTTAACAATGGTCAGTGTGTTTTCCAGAACAAATTAGAGATGGAGAATAACTCCTAAACTTACCAGCAACAACCACAAGTTAAGAATGAGTTAAAATTACTGGATGTAGATATTGGCTGATTATGTTCAGCTGAATAAGGATCTCGACCTGAAATGTCACCCATTCCTTCTCCTCAGAGATGCTGCCTGTCCCACTGAGTTACTCCAGCATTTTGTGTCTATCTTTGGTTTAAACCAGCATCTGCAGTTCCTTCCTATACATGTTCAGCTATCATATCTGCTACAGTTGATAAAACGATCAACTATAGCAGATATGATAGATGGACATGTAAAACAATCAACTGTACTTCTAACAGAAAAAGGACGTGTTTCCATTGCATCTCTCTTCATTATTAGGGGAATGCTATCTACATATTGTCTTCAGGATGCCAGCACTTTCAGGAGCTTTAGTAAAGCTCACATGTGGAGTTCAATATATGGAATTTATAATTATATTTGCAAATTTGAATATTTTATTATCTGATGTATTATCCAATGTATTATTATATTATCCAATATATTATTTCCAAACTGATACAAATAAATCTTTCTAACAGCCAATCCTGATTTGCTTTTCAGCTTATTCACACATTGTTGAAAACACGGCCTTCTTTGGGGATGTCGCACTGCGTTTCCCTAAGATTGTCCACTATTACTATGACCGAAACTCTAACTGGAACAACCTAATCCGATGGGGAATCAGTTTCTGTAACCAAACAGGAGTTTTTGATGAAGGTCCTCACACTCACCTTCTGAATCTGGTGAGCAAAAATATGTGTTTAAAGGGTTTGTTTTTAATGGAACCATTTGCATAGATAACACTATTGTGTTGTGTTTAGATACAAATTCTGGAGGAATTATACTCAGTGTAAAAGGAAAGTCAACCATCAAAATCTGAAGAAAAGCTAACTGGCACCACCTAGTGGAAAATTGTAGAACTGCCATCTGCCAAATAACAGTTAGTTTTTAGTGATACAGGCCTTAGAACCCACCTGTCAACCATCAATCACCCGCCTACTCTAGTTCTATATTATTCCACTTTCTCACCCACCCCCTACAAACTTGGGGCAATTAACAGAGTCCAATTAACCCACAAACCCATAGGTCTTTGAGATGTGGGAGGAAATCGGAGCACCCGGAGTGATCCCACAGGGAGAATGTGCAAATTCCACACTAGAGCACCAGAGATTAAGATCTAACCTGGGTCTCTGGGGCTGTGAGGCAGCAGCTTTGCCAGCAGCACACTTTTTCGAAAAACAATTTATTTACATAACTTGTGTTGATGTTTATACATTCAGTCAACTGCCCCAAACGGTCAACTGGCCTATTAAAAAATGTATGCTCTACACAAACCTCCATGCACCTTTCTTTATCTAACTATTATTGTATACATCTGCGCTGCAGGTAGGGCTTCTGCCTCACAACACCAAAGACCGGGTTCAGTCCTGGCTGGGTGCTGTGTGTGTGTGTGTGGAGTTTGCAATTTTTCTCTGTGCATGTGGGTTTCTAGGTATCCCCCCTACCCTGTAGATATGGTTTGGTAGGTTAATTGGCCTTTGTAAATTGCCTCTGATCTGTAGGTGAATGGTAGTATCCGTAAGGAGTTGATGGCACGTTGGGGAGACTAAAAAGTAGGGTAATTGAGATTAGATTAAATGGGCGATTGATAGTGATCAATTGGGGCACTAATGCCGGTAAAATATAACGTGGGTTGGCAATCAAATATATCCATGTGATGGAATTCTGTGATTTTAATTTCTAATGAAAGATCTTAGAAATATTTACTTTGACACCAAATTCTTTTCAGTAATATTTATTTCTAATTTCCCACAGATCATTTAAATCCATGTAATCTGTTGGTTATCATGGCAATAGTTTGAGATGCAGGATAGAAAAGACAGCATTTACAACATGCTTTTTATTTGTTTCCCTGATCAACAGATGGCACAGGAGCTTGGGATCAATGAAAAATCTCCTGACTATAAAAATCCATTTAAAGATGAGGATGACGATGTAAGTACAGTAATAATTGTCTGTTTTTCCATTGTTCATTATTTTCTAATTGCTTTTCTTCTATTATTTCCCCTCTGGATATTTGTAGTCACTTGCTCCAGCACTTCAAGTTTGAATTGTTTTGTTGGTTAAAACAGATATTAGAAATCTGGAAACAGATAGCTTATAACCAAGTTGTTGAGGAGCATCATAAAGATGTTGGAAATGAAAAGTGAAGATGTTCAAGAGACCAGAATTGGAGAAGTTCTAATAATCCCACAATTCTGTGTGGGTGGACAAAATTGATAAAGAAGCAAAGTCACAAATGGATTTCAAAATAAGGTTCAGAATTTTCAAAAACTGGAACCAATTATCAGCACAGCGTTGAAGGATGAATGGATCTCAGTGGAAGTTATAGATTTCTTGAGTCATATAGTAAAGAAACAAGCACTTCATTCTACCTTGTCCATGCCGATCATCGGGTACGGGTCTATACTAATCCTATTCTGCTCGTCGTCTTTTTATGCCATAAATATTTAAGTGCTCATACAGATCCTTATTAAATGTTGTGAGTCTCTGCCTCTACCACTCTCCCTTAGACTGCCACTCACATGCCAAGTACCTAATGCAGAGGAAAAAAAATCTTCCTCAAATTCTAGGTAAACCTCTCACCCTTTACTTTTGCCCTCTAGTTTTATATGTTTCTGCTATGGAGAAAAGAAAAGCCAAGTCAAAGCGAGTTTATTGTTATATACACACGTACAGTAAGGCACAGGTACAATGAAAATCTTGGGTGCATTAGCACCATGGACTCAAACATACAAAAATAAATTCTACTTAAATTACACATAAAATGGCTAAAAGACTGCAAAAACAAAAAGACATGAATTGGAAACACAATTAGAAGAAAACACAAGTGCAAGAGGTGAACCGTCATCTTCAGTTATCGAGGTAAGATAAGAGTTGTGCAGGTTGGTCGAGAACCTGTTAGTTGTGGGAACAATAGTCGTTTTTGGTGGTGTAGGACGTCAGGTTTCTGCTACGGCATGAAGAGATAGGGTTGGAGGAAGCTTATGTGGAGCATAAAACCTTTATTCCAGTTGGGCTGAATGACTTGTTTCTCAGGTGTAACTGTCATGTAATTCCAGTTGTAGTAATACATGTAAAGACAACTGTGCATCTTTCAAGTAATTTCTTACATGTGACATATTTTGTGACTGTTCAGAAATTATTTTCAATAACATAATTTTGCGTTGGTCTTTTTTTCCAGTTATTTGGTTGTTCCATAATGCAGTGACTTTGCCAAAACACAGAATTAATTGTTAAAACTTTCATATTTTGTCCAATTACGTGCTTTGAGTCTGGCTACGCTTTTCAAATGTCAGAAGTCATTGTCCACAAACAACATATATGTGATGAGCTTCAACATCGCATCCAAAGCTGCAAGGCCTTATTGTTTCCCTCAAACTAATAAAATGTTTCATAGTTTAATTACTGTTAATGGGACAAATGATGTGCTGTTGTGTTCAGCCTATAAATCAGTAACCAGCAAAGCTACAATAACACCGAGAGAGCTAAATTTAGGTTGAGAAATATTTTAAATATATAATCAGATTTGCAAATTGATCCACTGTAATTTGTATTTTACAGTTTATCGAGACTACTGATGCCTTTCGTAAAGCCTTTAAGGATGAGGAGAAAAGGAGAAAAAAAGAAGATAAGAGGAAGGAGCTTCGAAAAGGGCCAAGAATTTCAAAGACTAGATCTGAATTATGACCACTGAGCAATATGACAATTGCTAAAACTGTTACTATACTGTTGACTGGAGCTGCTACAAATATTTCATTGCCATCAATACTTATACAAGGTTGAAGAAAATTATTTCAAGATGGTGGTAGCCTTTATGTATTTGCCATCATTGGAGCTGCTACCTTTAATTGAAAGAAGCAGTGTCATCAAGCCTGCATTTGTTTTGATTCATGTAAATAAAATAGGTCTGAATTACTGAATGTAATTCCTGAAATGCTGGTGAAAATCCCAGTATCTGAGCTAACAAACCTTTTCTTTCATGACTGTTAAATAATGAATTAATTTAAGCAGGTACCAACGCTATTGTGCAATATAGGTTGAACTTTTGGTTTTCCAATTTCACAATAAAAAGCAGGGTTGTAAAAAAATATGAATGATCTTAAATACTGACAGATTTCTTCAATCCTATGCAGTACACATAAAATAGTACTCATAGGCTGAATGTTCCAATTCTACGGTCACCAAACGAGATTTTCAGTTTATTTAAAATAATGAATGATATTATGCATCTGATATAATACATTTATGATATTATGCATTATTAAAATAATGAATGATATTATGCATCTCCCATATATAGATATTATATATAGGGAGTCCTTTTCCCCAACTTTTTGCCTCTAAGATATTTTGCAAAACCTACCTCTGTTCTAATATGTATATGGTTTTATGTCAAATTTTACTTGATAAACTCCTGCTATGATGCTTAGGATGTATATAAAGGTTAGCCAGGTAAATTTTTGAAGAGCCAAATAATTATTCAATACGTCTGATTTGGACGGAAAAGAATGTAAACATTTAATGCTGCCACCATTCATCTCAGAACCTCAAGGTTTGGGATATTATCTGTGTGGAATTAAAACAAAACATTTTGGTAATACTCAGCATATCAGGCAGCATCTATGGAGGGAGAACCAGGAAAAGGTTGTGTTTCCCATTATTCTCTTCATAACTTACGTAAATTACAAGGAGCCCCTTCAGTGTCTTTGGAATTTCAGTGCACTGTACCAATCTGACTAAAGAATGCAGGTCATAATTGCTTTTACAAATCATGTAATTTACCGGTGCTATAGAAGTGTCTCAGTGGTTAGGTAAATATATTATTTTTTGTTAAATGCAAAGAATTCTATTGCTTGCTGACATTTGAGAGGATATGTCGAGTTGAGGGGATAAAGAATAAATGTGATTCATGAGATTCAAAAAATTACATTTTTAAGTTGTCATACGTTTTATTTTATAAATCTTTTACAATTCCTTTTTGTTTGAGCCATAATGTGCTTTACAACTTATTGCAACTCATTTTGGCTCATCCCTCTGCCAATATGGTGGGAAAGAAAGCAAAAAAGAAATACAGTAGAGATTTGTTATTAGAATTTGGATTTGAGATCTTTTATTAGTTTCACTGTTACAAAAAAATCAAGGGGAAAAATTGGACAAATTATCAGCAACTTATAATTGCATATGATTTAATATAAAGTTTGCCATGACGATGAAACATGATGAAATGGTTTCAGAGCAGAGGCAGAAATGTTATAGAAGTGGAACTGAATAATCTTGAAGTTGGGTACAAAATTCAGTGATAAGAATAATTGGTATGGGGAGGATGGAGAAATAGTTGAGGAGGAAAATAATAATAATAAATTTTATTTATGGGCGCCTTTCAAGAGTCTCAAGGACACCTTACAAAATTTAGCAGGTAGAGGAAAAACATGTAAGGAGAATGAAATAAATAGTAGAGACATGACTAGTACACAAAGTAAAGACAGAATACAATTCAAAACACAATATGAGGCAATTAATGCACAGATGAAAAGGGAGGGGGACGTGGGGCTAAGGATAGGCAGAGGTGATGAGATGGGTCTTGAGGCGGGACTGGAAGATGGTGAGGGACACGGAATTGTGGATCAGTTGGGGGAGGGAGTTCCAGAGCCTGGGAGCTGCCCTGGAGAAGGCTCTGTCCCCAAAACTGCGGAGGTTGGACTTGTGGATGGCGAGGAGACCGGCTGATGTGGATCTGAGGGACCGTGAGGGTTGGTGGGGGGAGAGGAGGTCAGTGAGATATGGGGGGGGGCCAGATGGTGGAGGGCTTTGTAGGTGAGGATCAGGATTTTGTAGGTGATCCGGTGGGAGATGGGAAGCCAGTGAAGTTGTTTGAGGACTGGAGTGATGTGATGTCAGGATTTGGTGTGGGTGATGAGTCGGGCGGCTGCGTTCTGGACCAGTTGAAGTCGGTTGATGTAGGTGGAGCTGATGCCAAGGAGCAGTGAGTTGCAATAGTCCAGTCGGGAGGAGATGAAGGCATGGATGAGTCTTTCAGCAGCAGGAGGTGTGAGAGAGGGTCTGAGTTTGGCGATGTGGCGGAGATGAGAGAAGGAGGTTTTAATGACATGGAAAAGATGATGGAGATACACACGAGTATGAGCCAAATCCTCAATTTTTATAAAAATAGCATTAAAATGAACTGCATAAGTTACAGATAAACTACAATTAATGTGTTCACGTTTAATTATACAGCGAGGTGATTGAAGGGACGAAAAATATTTTTTGATAACAGGAAGAACACAACAGTAATTTTGGGAGGCTAGAGAAATTCCACCCGTTTCTGATAATTACTACATTGTTTTGGGAGATTTGTGCAAAGTTTATTAATACACAGTATTAATGTGAGGCTTAAATAGTTCATTTTCTATTGTGGTTCAGATTGGGATGTTAAGATTTTTATTTATTTTTTCCTGAAATTAGGATATTTTAGGTTATTAAAAAGATGCTTCAATTTGTGAACTCTACCGAAGCAGCTAAATTAAAAGATGTTGTAATAACATATTTGAAGTCATAAACCTTAGTGAGAGTTCCTACATAACCTATATATCCAGTCCAGCACACAGATGCATTGAGTGGCACAATTAGTGTAGTGGTTGCCTCACAGTTCCACGGATGTGGGTTCAATCTTGATCACCAGTACTGTCTGTATGAAGTTTACACATTCTCTCTGTGATCGAGGGCGCTCAGCTTTCCTCTCAAGGACGAATTTAATTGTGACAAAGCTGATGTGATGCATTTTTGGAAGGCCAACACAGTTAATCGCGGGGTGATGGAGCGCATTGATGTACGGAGGGAGTTTGGGGTATGTCCATAAATTTATGAAAGTGGCAACACAGGTGGATAAAGTAGTAATTAAGGCCTATGGGATACCCCTTCATTGGCTGTGGCATGGAATATAGGACATCATGTTACAGCTTTATAAAACATTGGTATGGCTACACTTTGAGTGTTGCATACATTTCTGGTCACCCCATTAAAGAAACGAAGGACAGGATCAAAGATCTTAGAGCGAAGGACAGGATTGTGCTAGAGAGGCTGCAGAGGAAATTCAGCTGGATGGGAGCATTTCATTTATTGGAAAAGATCGGATAGGCGACCTTTGTTTACCCTGAGACAGAGGAGGCAGTGGGTGACCTGACAGTGGTAAATAAAATTAAGAAAGGGATTGATAAGGTAGTGGTGGAGGTGTCTAGAACAAAAGTACATATGAAGGTGAGGAGTAGGAACCAAGCACACTGGGTTTAGAGTAGGTCTGAGTGAGTTTTTCTTTCACACAGGGTAGTTGGAGTCTGAAGAGGTGGCCTAGGTCCATACTCCCACAATATTGAAGAACTATCTGGATAAGTCAGTTGCTGAGACACAGGCTAGAAATCTAATGCACGTAAATGGAATTAATACAGATAGGTACAATGAACAGCATGGTAATTATGGGCCAAAGGGTCTGTTTTTGTGCTGTATGTCACTATAATGTGTAGGTTGTTCTGTTAATTGGCCATTACCATTGGAGTTAATTGGAAATATTGCCTCCAATTTGCAGTTGAGTGGTAGAAACTGGTGGGAGTTGATGGGCTTACGGAGAGAATAAAACGAGAATAACATTCAGTGAAGAAGGATCTCGACCCGAAACATCGCTAATTCTTTCTCTCCAGAGATGCTGCCTCACTCGCTGAGTTACTCCAGCATTTTGTGTCAACCTTTGATTGAAACCAGCATCTGCAGTTCTTTCTTACACAGAATAAAATGGATATGTGTAAATGGTTGTTTTATGGTCAGCAGAGATTTAGTGGAAGGAAGGGCCTACTTTTGTGATGTACACCTATATGCACCCTCTCCAGATATCCCAGCATGTAACATTGTTAAGGCAAGTTTTAAATTACATAGTAATGGCTTTTATCAATGGCATGAATATTGTTTGATTTAAATTTTTTTAAATTCCAAGAAAACCTGAGGGGCTGTTATTGATTAAAACTGTTAAATTCAAATACCAACTACAATGCAACACTGTTAACAGGTTTCATAAAGTCCTTTATTCTTGAACTCTGCTTTTCCTTTCTTTGAAAATGTTCATACATGATGGAAATTTTTAATGTTAGCCGATTTAACCTTTCTAAGTTTCTATTTGACTTACACTGATTAAGATGTTGCATGTGCTTTCCCCTGATTTTCCCTTCAGTCATTGCGATACATATTTGCCTATTTTAGCATCTCCACCGATGACTTAATGGTTTCTAATGTTGATTTCAAGATTACAACATCTCATCTCCCAATATCTCTCCATATAAATAAACTCCCTCCTTGCCTTTTCTGGCATTTTTATGACTGATAAACAAATGTGTTCAAAGACAAAATAATATCCAAGAGTTGGAGAGTTATGAACCTTGTATTATGAAGACCTTTTCCTGTGCTCTTTGATTGTAATATACATCCTTACCACAAGGATATACGAAGCCTGAAAAATAAATATGGTATAAACAAATAAATATACAGGATGAAAAAAAAGGTGTAGAAAAGGTAGAAAAAGGAAGCAGAGTAAAAAAATTTGAGAGGCAAAGGTAAAATAAATTCTTCAATCCTGCTTCTGTGCTCTGATGATTTGCATTTCAATGGCAGTCAAGGGCTGAAAGGACAAAAAAGTGCTGGGGTAACTCAGTGGATCAGGCAGCATCTCTGGAGAACATGGATAGGGATCTTCCCTACAGCCATTAGGCTATTAAACACAGCAACCTCCAAATAAGCTCTAAACTACACAGACCTAGGGGCATTGGTTTTGTCTTTTTGCACTATTATAGTTTGTTTGTTTTATGTGTGTGAGTATGTACACACACGTGTATCATTTATTACATTGTTTACAGAGTACTATGTTTACATATTCTGTTGTGCTGCTGCAAGAATTCCATTGTTCTGTGTGGGAAGGAACTGCAGATGGTGATTTACACCAATGATGGATACAAAATGCTGGAGTAACTCAGCAGGACAGGCAGCATCTCTGCCGAGAAGGAATTGGTGACATTTCGGGTTGTTCTATCTGGGACATATGTCAACTCAAACCTCAGTGCATATTATAAGACAGTCGACAGACGTCAACAGGATTAACAAACTCATCAGGAGGGCTGACTCTATCCTGGGGACGGAGTTGGATTCATGGGAGGTGGTCTTGGAGGGGAGTACTCGGGATGTTCCTCAAACCAAAGATCCTTCAGCTCGCTATAGGATCTTTGCCTCAAACTGCGGACAATACAGCTCACCCCCTCCAGCTTGGGCCAAATATACTAACTGCTCGCCCCCTCCGTGACACACACTGGTCAACCTGAGGAGTACCTTCAGCAACAGACTGATTCCACCAAGATGCAGCACAGAACACCACAGGAGATTAAGTCAATAGTTTGTAGTCAATGTTCTGTTGTGCTGAAGCAAAGCAAGAATTTCATTGTCCTATCAGGGACACATGACAATAAACTCTCTTGAATCTTGAGATCGTTTTTCCCCGTGGCTACCAAACCGTACAACTCCTCCTTCTGTCGTGAAGTAGACTGACTCTCCTCTCCCCAATCCTTTCCACTCGTCACTTTAATTTCATGTATTTTGTATTTTTTATGACTGTAGTTGGCAGATCAATTTCCCTCCTGGGATAAATAAAGTTCTATCGTGTCATAAGTCTACCTCAGTACATATACCTCATTACAAGTCGACTTCAGTGCATATTACTCAATGCAACTGCGTGTATCTTATTACAACTCTACTTCTTTTAAAATATTAATATTTTATTAGTATTACAGGTACAATCATATGGCACCAAAGTGCCTAATATATATATTCATAATACATTTTATGTACAGCTTCTTTTTTTTTGTTATAATAAAGAAAGATGAGAATAAGAAAAATAAATTAGATAGTAAAGGATAGAAAGGCGTGAGATATATAGTGTGTGAAGAAAAAGAAAAAAGACGAATGAGTGAGGAAAGTTGAGGAAAAGAAAATAGAAACATAGAAATTAGGTGCAGGGGTAGGCCATTCGGCCCTTCAATATGATGATGGCTGATCATCCAACTCAGTATCTTGTACCTGCCTTCTCTCCATACCCCCTAATCACTTTAGCCACAAGGGCCACATCTAACTCCCTCTTAAATATAGTCAATGAACTGTGGCCTCAACTACCTTCTGTGGCAGAGAATTCCACAGATTCACCACTCTCTGTGTGAAAAATGTTTTCCTCATCTTGGTCCTAAAAGATTTCCCCCTTTTATCCTTAAACTGTGACCCCTTGTTCAGAAAGAAGAGAATAAGACATAAAATAAATAAACAAATAAACAAAAACAAAAAGGTAAGGAGATCATTGTTTATAATCTTGACCATCCCTCATCCAGTCCTGAAACAGTTAGGTTTTACAATTGTGTTGCACCATATGATTCCTTACAAGTCGACTTCAGTGCATATTACTCAATGCAACTGCGTGTACCTAATTACAAGTCGACTTCAGTGCATATTACTCAATGCAACTGCGTGTACCTCATTACAACTCTACTTCAGCGCATATTACTCAATGCAACTGCGTGTACCTAATTACAAGTCGACTTCAGTGCATATTACTCAAGTGCATATTACTCAATGCAACTGCGTGTACCTAATTACAAGTCGACTTCAGTGCATATTACTCAATGCAACTGCGTGTACCTAATTACAAGTCGACTTCAGTGCATATTACTCAATGCAACTGCGTGTACCTCATTACAAGTCGACTTCAGTGCATATTACTCAATGCAACTGCGTGTACCTAATTACAAGTCGACTTCAGTGCATATTACTCAATGCAACTGCGTGTACCTCATTACAAGTCGACTTCAGTGCATATTACTCAATGCAACTGCGTGTACCTCATTACAACTACTTCAGCGCATATAATAAGTGGGTTACCTCACCGAGACCGCAGGCTTCGGGCGGGCGGCTCTGACTAAGGCCGCGTCACCATGACGACCGGCCGTGACGCCGCATCGCCCCACCGGGCGGAGCGCGGGCCCATTGGCCGTCCGCTATCTCGTGTTCCCCGACACGACGAACGGCCGCCGCTCGCGCCACCGTTCGAGCCGGACGCCGCGCGGGCGGGGGCGGGGCCTGGGGAGGGAGGGCGGCTCGAACGGCCGGCAAGATGGCGCCGCTGTCACCGAGGAAGCACCGCCGCCATCGAGAATAACAACAACAATGCTGCCCGAAAGTGGCGGATACGCCAACGTTTCTTATCAATAAGGGAGTGGGGTTGGGGATAGTCACGCTCCCATTATCACTATCCCCCAGAAAGTAATATTTTCACCACCACACTGTTAAAGCAATGGAGAACGAAGACATGTCGCTTGAAAATATGGACCCCTCACTGACTGAGTTCAGTGAGGGACTCAATTTTGGGGATATAGATGGTGAGTCGATATTTTGCTCAGCTTACCCGATCTCTCAGGATGCGATACACCTGGATATTGGATGTCACCCATAGAAAATATATTGTTTTGAATATATGTGTGGGGAAAGTGGGTATAAGGTAGTTCTAGTTATTTACTTTCCTTAGCATTAGGGGTTAATTAATAAGAGGTAACAAGTTCAGTGTGGCTTTTGAATATATCACGACTTTGTAACTTATGTAAAATAGTGAACCTCATTTTATTGATCAGTGTTTCTTGTCTTCAATCATACTCACTATGCCCATGCTGCCTAATAAAATCCGATTGAGGCTTGTTCCATTTTCCAGTTCCTGCTTGGCATCATTATACAGCAGATCGAGCTCATCATTTTTAAATGTGTCGAAATCTGCTGCCTCCAAAAGACTTTCAGGCAGTGAGTCATTTTCCCTGAAGATTCTGTTAATGTTAAATCTATGCCAACTGATTATTCACCTTCCTGCTTAGGTTAACTCGCCTATACCTATTACCTTATCTGTGTACAATTGAATAAAAACGTAAATAGACGTGGAAGTAGGGCAATCGGCTGTCAGTTCCATAAGACCATGGCTGGTGTTTTCATTCAGCACCGTTTTCCTGTGCTAACTGCTTAACTATTGATTTCCATAACAATATAACTTTTGGATTCCAAATCCAAGACCTTTATGGAATTGTGTCTTATATATACAAAGCTAGTGAGCCCCCATATCCATTGGATGATGTAATTTCTTCTGTCCTGAATGATTGACTTCCAGCCATGGTAAACAACCTTTTGAAATGGAGACCAATTTACCATTTATTCCTAATTGTTTCCCGTATCTGCATGTGCCCGTGTTATACAAGAATGCTGAGGTCTTCCTGAACACGTTTCTTTAAGTCTCTCACCTTTATAAAGAAAATCTCTGCCTTTCTTGTTTATTCCACCACCTTGCATTCTCCTCCATCTGCTGATTACCTTTCATTTAGCCTGTCCATATTTTTGAATATCACTCATGATGGAAAATATCTTGATCTGAAATAAATTGTGAAATGTCTAATAACAAATTTATTAAATAATCCTGAATAAGTCTGAAGAAAGGTAATCGTGACCCAAAATGTCACCTATCATAGTTCTCCAGAGATGCTGCCTGACCTACTGAGTTACTCCAGCACATTGTGAACTTTTTAATTAAATAATGCCGTCTGATTGCGCCATACAAGATCTACATTAGCTATTTCCCTAGTTATTCCCTCAACATATTGATCTAGAAAATCACCTTGTAAATGTGACAAGTATTTGTCCTTCACCTTATGACCGCTAATTTAATTTGGAAAAATAGAAAATATGTGCAGGAGTAGGCCATTCGGCTCTTCGAGCCAGCACCGCCATTCAATATGATCATGGCTGATCATCCAAAATCAGTACCCCGTTCCTGCATTTTCCCCATATCCCTTGATTCTGTTAGCCCAAAGAGCTAAATCTAACTCTCTCTTGAAAACATCCAGTGAATTGGCCTCCACTGCCTTCTATGGCAGAGAATTCCACAGATTCACAACTCTCTGGGTGAAAAAGTTTTTCATCATCTCAATCCTAAATGGCCTGAGGAAAAACTGCTTGATCCCAATGATGACTATTATCCACCCGTGAAATGCATATCTAACTTCCTTTTCATGTCATATTCTACAAATAATGCACCCAGAATCATTGACATAAGTGAACACATGTTGAGGTTTAGCAAGTTTTGAATCTTGAATTTATAAGCACCTGTGTTTCTTCAAGAATAACACAGAATATTCCATGTTGTCAGCCTTTACTCATTGTTAGTATTCAGGTATGAATCGGGGAATTGAGGTTTCATAAATTTATAAGACATAAGATCACAATTAGGTCATTGAGCTCTTCGAGTACTCCGTTATTCAATCATGGCTGATCTATTTTTCCCTCTCAATGAAATGCCTTTACCCCGTAACCTTTGATGCCTTTGCTAATCAAGAACCTATCAATATCCGCTTTAAAAATATCCAACGACTTGGCTTCCCCAGCTATCTATGGCAATGAATTCCACACATTCACCGCCATCTGGATGTTGAAATGCAATTCCACAAGCTTCAGTATATAATTTAGGAGATACTGCAGTCAAGGGTAAGTCCTGCAGTGCTAAAGGTGCCATCTTTTGAATGGAATGTTTTAATGGAGAATGGAGGTCAAATCTCTTTACTCAAATTGAGACATTGTTCCAATGAAAACAGGAATGTTCTCTGATATATCCACATTGATATTTAGTATTCAGACATCTTTATTAAAAAAGCAGATTATATCTATTTTATTTTGTTGCTATTTCTAAATTGGTTATTACATTTCGTTTTAAACATGCTATATTTAAGAGGGAGTTAGATGTGGCCCTTGTGGCTAAGGGGATCAGAGGGTATGGAGAGAAGGCAGGTACGGGATACTGAGTTGGATGATCAGCCATGATCATATTGAATGGCGGTGCAGGCTCGAAGGGCCGAATGGCCTACTCCTGCACCTAATTTCTATGTTTCTATGTTAGTTTGAAATAGTTGCTGCATTTATAAGGTAATTAATTTGCTATAAAGTGCTTTCAGATGTTCTGTAATAAAGAATGCTATCAAAGGTAATTTTAATTTTTTCAAAAAAAAGAAAATCACTTCTTCAATTCAATAAGGACCTTTTCAAATTTATCTGCAACTTTTGAAACAATCATAAATTTAGAGTATATTTTTCTCTAAGCTGCTGTGTACAAGCTTCAGCTAATATTAAACAATTCAATTTGGACACAATAAAACATCTTGCATTCATAAATACCTTTTAAATTTGGAAAGTATTTTGAGTGTAAAATTAAGAGAACCAAAGAATGTTGTGATTGCTGATGAGAAGTTTGATCAAAATGTAAATAAAAAAATGGATCTGGAAAAAGATAAAGATTGGCACAGCTACTAACTTTCAGTGAAATGACAGTGAAACTGACAGTGAAATTGCGGGAGGTAGTGGGAGAAGTGGGGGCTGGGATGGTTGTTAGAAGATCACAGAGGAATGGATCAAAATGGAATGGCTGTGAAAGATTTGACCATGAGAACCAGGATGCAGAAGAGGTTTACCAGAATGGTGCCTGGATTAGTCCAAAGAGAGGTTGGACAAACTTGGATTGTTTTATCTGGAATATCAGAGGTAGAGGGGAGATCTGATAATCAGAGGTGGAGGGGAGATCTGATCTAAAAATAATTAAAAAAAAATAGAGAGGCATAGGCAGTCAGAACCTTATATCCAGGGAGGAAATGTTAAAAACTGGATAGCTAAGTTTAAAGGACATGTGCCCATTCCTTCTATCCAGCGATGCTGTCTGTCCTGATGAGTTACTCCAGTATTTTGTGTCTATCTTCAGAGTACAGATGTTTATTCATAGTCAATTGATTATATAATTAATAGTGGGGGCTGCGTGAGTGCTCTTGTGAAGGAATCTAATGTACACAATTAAATCTCGAACGATGAAACCTTTCTTGTTAATATTACAAGAGCCTCTCATCACATTGAACAAAAGGAAGCACATTGCCGTACATGGAAATGCTATCGGTATCTTTCCAAGGTTAATGATTGCAGTATTCTGCAAACTGGAAAAGTCCTGAATGACTCTTGTTTTAATGTGCTATAATGGATTCTTGTTTTACAATTGAAATTCTCATCAGCACATGAACCGAACACTTTGAAGTCGTCTTTATTAATTTAAAACTCATTTAATTATATTCTGATAATTAGGCTGTGGGCCAAGCATCAAAAAGGCATCTAGAAATCAAATTTTGTGACCCATGTCTCAGAACTACATGACATTTTGCACAAATTTAAATAAAATATAATTGAGAAGGAAGTCGTAACTCGTCAGTGCCAAAAGTTGCACATTAATTAATTGAACTAATTAGAAAATGAGATCAAAAAAGTAAGCGCGATCTAGTCCAATACCAATATTACACCATGGGGAGCCTATTTCCGTGTTGCAGTCTATTTAAACCATATATTATTATACCATATACCATGACTTGTGAATATGGCTGTAATCATATATAATTACATTATATAAAAATAATATAATGAATATAATTGTGAGTGTGTATTTTGAATGAGACTGCCGCAGAGTTCCGGCTCCTGAACCAGCCTAATTAATGAGTGAGGGCAGTTCCTGTGGGTTCCCCCATTTACTGAACCCCATTGACTGCCAGTGTGCAGAGTAGGGGTCACAGCCATAGTGGGACTGGGGCAATGCCAGGCTGCAGGAAGGCTAAGGCATCTACCACTGACAGAAAAATGCCTAACCCTAACCCTAACTTGCCCCCCTTCCAGCGCTGCCCACGGTTGGAGCTGGAGCCGCTTTGGGACCAGCTGTGGGCTCCGTACGCGTGGCCCCGCAGCGCGTCCATCTCGGCCAGCATGCCCTTCTCGATCATCGTGGTGATGATGGTGGGGAGCAGCACTGCCCTGCACGCCGCCCGGGCCGCCTTCAGCTCCACCATAGACCGTCCATCGCTCGCTCGCTCGCTATAACACAGGCCGTCCGACAGTCAGACCGACCCCTCGCAGCACCCACTGGCTATCCGACCACTTGCAGCACCCACCCACCAGGCAGCCCGACCACTCTCACCACCCACCGGCGGCCCGACAGCCTGACCTATCCTCCACAGCATCCACCGGCCTACTGACAAGCCAGATCGACCGACCGACCGACCGACCGACTGACCGACTGACCCTGACCCTAACCCTAATTCTAACCCTAACCCTACATTTGTTATTTATCATTTTTATTTAACAGTTCACATCATAACTTTATAAAGATAAATCAATTGAAAAACAAAATGATCAGCAAGGTTAGCATTACCTCTATTCCTTGGAAACCTTGTTATTGTTTTGATGTAATGAGTAGGCAGCCATGATCCCAGGGTTCTTGCTGCCTAGCGACCATAAAACAATGCGAGGGATTGGTCAATTTGCGTCCGACCTGGATGTCAAACATGCATTGATTGGACAATTACTACTCGGGGAAAATTGGAAGTTTTTGTCATTTTTTTTTAAATGGGCAGGTTTTGGTCTTGAGGAGTTTCAGGTATGATTTATATAATATTTTTACACAATATGTTGTAAATTCAGGTAGTTCCATGAGTTGGGTCACGAACTTGAACGAAAAAGCTCCTCGGCCCACAGCCTAAATATACGGTTACTGATCTTGGTTTTGAGCATTAACATGTTGTATTTAGTGCTATGTTGTGAGGAAATAAGTGGCTCACATGAAAGTGTATCTTTGTTCCACAATAATAATAATTTCATTATCTTTTTATAGAAATGCTGCAATTTGTCAATGGTCAAGTTGGTGATTTTCCTGACCTGTTTGAACAATTCAGCAATGGTCTGGCAGGATGCGACAAGCTTGACCAGCCTCCAGTTGCTCTACCACAGCAAGGAGGGCAGCAACAAGCGCCGCTTCAACAGCAGCAACTGGTACAGCAACAAGCGCCACTCCAACAGCAGCAACTGGTACAGCAACAGCCGCAGCAACAGCAACTGGTGCAGCAACAGGCCCAGCAACAGCAACTGGTGCAGCAACTCGTGCAGCAACACGCAGCAACTAGTGCAGCAACAGTCGCAGCAACTAGTGCAGCAACAGTCGCAGCAACTAGTGCAGCAACTGCCGCAGCAACTAGTGCAGCAACAGCCGCAGCAACAGCAACTAGTGCAGCAACAGGTACAACTAGTGCAGCAACAGGTACAACAACAGCAACTAGTACAACAGCAGCAACTGGTGCAGCAACAAGTTCAAACCTCCATGCCACCAACACTCCCACAGACTCCTTCACCTGTAACCCAAAGGATCACCCCTGTTCTTCACCCTCGCCCACCGCACACACAACCACAACAAACGTTCATGATAACATCAAATTTTACCTCTGCACCAACGCAGACTCGGATTATTCAACAGCCTGTGCTCGCTTACCAGAATCAAGGAGGATTTTCAGGTATGTGTTTACATAGATAGCTTTTTAGAATCTTGTGGTTGAGTGGAATTCATGATTAAAGTGGCCTTTGAATCCACATTAATTGTCGGTGTACGAAATAACATCCTGATTTCAACACAGGGAGCAGTACACTTGAGGTTTAAGCTTCATACATTGTGGCCAAGAGTTTTGTGTTCTTATCAAAAGGACAGCACAGTTGTGCATCTAGAGCCATTGTCTCACAGTGCAGACACCTGGGTTCAATCCTCACCTCGGGTGCTGTCCAGGAGAAGTTTACACATAATCCCTGCGGCATGTGGATTTCTTCTGGATGCTCCTGTTTCCACATCTTAAAAATATGCTGAACAGTGGGTTAATTGGCTGCTAATTTTTCACGATGTATAGATGGGTGATTGAATCTGAGGAGAGTTGGCATGCATGAACAGAGAATAATATAAAAACTTGATAAACGAGGAATCACCTGAATCCTTTATTATATTCAATAATTCTGAATAATGTTCTTGTAATTCAATTGAAAAATGATGTGTTATGAGGAAGAAGAAAAAAAAACTACTGTTATTTCTGAAAATATATTTTCTTAACTTGGGATAACTTTCCTGATTTGCAATGATATCCCACTAGATTGAACTCACAATACTTTGCTTTGTGTCTATTAACTTGTATTCCAATCATTGTGATTTGTGAATCTGTCTTCGTGGAACATTCGCCTCTTTCCCACTCAGGCTCTTAATTGTGGCCCTTCCCTGCAATCAAATGAATTTCCTCATCATCTACCTATTTGTCAAATGTATATATGTAGAGTTGTGCATCGGGTGGTACCTGATTTAATTGAGGAATAATGCCCCTGTCCCACTTAGGAAACCTGAACGGAAGCCTCTGGAGACTTTGCACCCCACCCAAGGTTTCCGTGCGGTTCCCGGAGGTTGCAGGTGGTTGCTGGAGGTTGCAGGTAGTGGAAGCAGGTAGGGAGACTGACAAAAACCTCCGGGAACTGCACGGAAACCTTGGGTGGAGAACAAACTCTCCAAAGGTTTCCGTTCAGGTTTCCTAAGTGGGACAGGGGCATTAGGAATATTACGATTGTTTCTGTCATTAACTTGGCTTTGCTTACTTTAATCTTGGATATTTTTATAGTTCTTCAGTCCCAGCTACAGAACCTGGTCACTTCCTCACAGGTGCAGCCAATCACATTTCAGCAGCAAGTGCAGGGCCTGTCAACCCACAGGATGCTTACATCAGCCACCACAGGCACCATTCAGACGCTAACCCCCGCCACCACCACCACTGTCCGAACTCACGCACCACAGATGCAGCAGGTTCCAGTAAGTATGCTTTTTCCAAAGGTCCAAGTCACCCATTTACTTGTTAGATGACTATTAAGTAGGAATATCCACTCTAAAAGGATGACATTAACTGACTATTAAGCAAAATACAAAGTGCTGGAGAAACTCAGCTGGTCAGGCACCATCTGTGGAGGGAATGGACAGGTGACAATTTGGGTCAGAAGTTGAACCCTCCTTCAGACTGATTATAGTAGTGGGGAGAATACTAGAAAGGAGGGGGGTTGGCAAAGTCTGGCAAGTGATAGGTGGATATCTCATTTATTCTTGTAAAGATTTCTTCCTGTTAAATATTTTAATTTCCTTTGACTAATGCCAAACTATCGGTTTCATCAAAAATAGAAGGACCTAGCTCTTGGCATTTGTCCCCTGTGAGTTAACAAAGGCAGCTGTTTTGAGGAAGGTTTTCGACCCGAAAAGTTAACTGTTTGTGTTCTCACAGATGCGGCCTGACCTGCTGAGTATTTCCAGCATTTTATATTTTTATTTTTTATTTTCAGCATCTTCAGTTTTACTTTTAGATTTTTGCAAGGAACTTGAATTTTTGGGTTGCTAACCACAAAGATAAATTTTAATATTAAATATATGCTCTTCAGAAGAATCATAGTCTGCACTTGGCACATCAAAGCTAAATGCATTTTTGTAAAATGGAGTGGAAGAGCTGATCACTTTTTAATTATTTCTGCTTCTGTTAACGTATTTCCATCAACCATTCCCAAGACTGTTAATACTACCAGCTTTTTGAATTGTATGAGTGCATTTTATTTTATTCCAGGTTCTAATGCAGCCTCAAATCATAAAGACAGACTCCTTAGTCCTGACGCCTCTGAAAACGGATCGCAGTCCTGTTATTGCAGCTATGCAGAATCCAACCATTACCACTCTGACTGCTCCCATGCAAACCACAGCTTTGCAAGTCCCGGTAGGTATTTTTATTGAATGCATGTCATCTTTGACACATATAGGGCCTGAAATTAATAATATATGTTGTCCATGGATGCAAATTCTTGGCCAATGATTTACTTGACACTTGTGCTCAGCAGCGGTTTTAATAGTTTAAAAGGCAGCACATGTCCAAGATGTGGATGTTTTAGGATTCTGTTCCAACTCAGTGAGTTAAATGCTTTCAGCTTGGTTAGCAGTTACAGGAGATTGACAGTGCTGGTTGTCATTCATCATTTGGAAGCTGGGAATTGTTGGCAAAAGCAACATTTATTCTCTGCCCTTAATAACCTTTGATAAACAGTGATGATCCATCTTCTTGAAAGACGACAGTCCTGGTAAAAGTACCCGAACAATGCTGATAGTTAAATATATATTATAAAGCACATGCTCTGCTGCCATAAGAAATGCTCCCAGGCTGTTTCAATGTGGGCTGGTTACAGTGGCAAGGTTCTCCATGCTGCCCAGTATGAATGAGGATTCATTGGATTGAATCCTGGGATGATGATCGATTGGGAAGAATTGTCCAGAGTTCTGCTTCAATACTTCAGCTAACCTCCGGCCAGTTCACCTCTGCAAGATGAAACTGTTCAAACCTTCGTCATATCTACTCCAGAATCAAGGTTACTCCAACCTCAGTAATTTGCTTACAATATGCAGCCGATGCTAGTACATTTGCACACTGGTGACCAAACCATCCTTGATTCCTTCACTGGACAAAATGAAACATCTGGAACATAAAGATCCCTCGCCGAGCTGCCCCACTGCACAACATTGCCATTTTCCACCACCTCACCCAACCAACTGTTGTGATTCACGATGAGCTCATAGTTTATGTAGATCTCTTCGTATCTCAGGAGCCATCTCATTGAGGGCAGATATCAATAATGAAATCCTTTCTGCGTTGTGAGCATGACAATCGGCCCATTAATGATCAAGACCTCAAACCCAGCAACTGTGATGTTTACCAAGCAGCCACGATGCCCTTGGCAAGCTCCATCTGCAACCTCTTCCACTACCATCACCTTTTGTCAGATTCTGCAGATCCTGCATTAGATTCAATAACAGCCTCAAACGCAGAGCACGTTCGTGGAAATAAGTCTTCCTCAACTTCAAAAGTCTGCCTTTGATGTTTAAAGTATTATTTATGAGAAAACTAAACTAACAGTGGAGGAATTCCTCCACTGTTAATCAGAGAGCGTGAAGATTTGACAACAACTCTGAAGAATTATCCCACATGCCTTTGATAGACCTTTGAGAAGATGGTGTTAAAATATTTCTGTTCCCTTTTTCATTTTAGATAATAAGAAATCACAGGTTTGAAAGGTGTTGTTGAAGAAAACTTGGTGTGTTGCTCTAGAGTATCTTGACATTTTGTGGATGGTGCCCTCTGTCAGTGGTGGAGGAGATGTTATTTTAACTCTTCCAATTTCTCAATCTGTTTGTTACACAGAGCTCACTTTAATCATCAAGTGATTAATTCATCTGAGTGACCTGTTCAGCTCGAAGTTCAATCCTTGTTAGTTGGAATACAATGCATAATGTATGACTGCTATTGTTTGAAAATCTGAATCATTCGATCAAAAAATCCTCTTGATTCAGATTTTCCCAAAAGTATATTGTTCAACATTCCAACAGCAAAGTTGAGTCAGAGATCATATTTCCCCTTGCTGCTCTTGTATCTTGGAGCAAGTTACTTGGTTTGTCTTAAGGGGACCTCAAGTGGATCCAGAAAGTATGTCAGGGAAGGGTTTATTGGAAGACATGAAAGTTAAATACTTATTAACTTTTTGTATTGAGAATTAATGTCATGTTTATTTTTATCTCAGACATTGGTCAGCAGTAATGGAACCATTTTGACCACCATGCCAATGATGGTTGGGGTAGAGAAGGTTCCGATCAAGCATATCAATGGAAATGGAAAACTCTCAATGGAAGGGCCGAAGGAGGGTGAAAAAAGAACAACGCACAACATAATTGAGAAGCGTTATAGGTCTTCCATCAATGATAAAATTATAGAACTCAAGGATCTTGTAATGGGGACAGAAGCTAAGGTCAGTCAGTTGCATAACTCATTTTTCTTTATGGGTTATTCCATTTTGATGTGTTAAAAGCCCTGTCCCACGGTACGAGTTCATTCCAAGAGCTCTCCCGAGTTTAAAAAAGAAAATCAAACTCGTGGTAAGCACGGAGAATGAACGAAGCAGGTATGTCGGAGCTCGGGGATGTCTCTTAGCGGCTCGTAACGCTAACGGCAGGTAGCGTTATGATTCGCGAGTAAGATTGAGCAACAACAGATTGCATTTTTGTAACAGCTTTAACATAGTTAAAACATCTCAAGTGTTTCATGGAAGCATTACTAGATACAATTTGGCACTGTACAATATAATATGTTCAAAGTGAAATAATTGTTCATTTATCTTATTTGATCCATGAGAAGAGGCTGTACGCAATTTCTTCCAAGATACAACCTTTTTACCATTTAATTAGGTTGAGAATTGTGTATGATATTATACGTTATGGTGATGGCACAATTTTTAAAATAAATAACCACTAAACTTAAATGCCAAAAGCTAATGTGACATATTTTGCAGATGAACAAATCTGGAGTTCTAAGAAAAGCCATTGATTACATTAAATACCTTCAACAAACCAACCACAAGCTACGACAGGAGAACATGGCACTAAAAATGGCCAACCAGAAAAACAGTAAGTAGTGCCAGGTTTATATCAAAGGGGAGGTTCCTACTTATGTAACTCTTCCAATGGCAAGCATAGAAATAAGCACTTTTTCAATTCTAGTCATCTATACATTAAGTTTAAAATAAATTGCTTTATTATGCATACTTGTACTGAATGTTAATACTTTAGAGAAATCTAGTTTAGATGAGATGCTTCCAACTGTGTTCACGAGTGAATTATAACATGATATCTCATTTAAGTTGTTGTAAATTTACAGCTACATATTTAAATGTAATCCTTTTTCCAATATTGCAGAGGGTCTGAAGGGATCTGAGATTTCCAGCCTGTTGGACATTGATATGGACCTGAAGACCGATGACTTCAAATCACATTTATTGATCATGTCACCGCCACCTTCAGATTCTGGCTCCGCTGGAACGTTCTCACCTTGCTCCATTGATTCTGAACCTGGAAGCCCTCTCCTTGACGAAGCAATGGTAGCAGCCTTTTCAATAATATTGTTTGTAAAAAGCTGGGAACTCCTAAGGAATATTTTTGTTTAAACATTTTTTTATATCTTGTGTTCCTGCACCTTGCTCTTAGTTTTGAGCAAAACACAATGTGCTCGAGTAACTCAACAGGTCAGGCTGCATCTGTGGATGCAACATTTGCATGCCCTTCTTCAAACTGATGATGGGGTGAGGAGAAAGCTGGAAAAAAGGTGGGGGCGAGACAAGGCCTGGCAGTGAATGGGTAGATACAAGTGAGTGGGGTTAGATTGGCTGATGTCAATGACAAAGGTTGGAGATACAAAGAGGGCGTAAGGGTGTCAGATAAAAAGAGAAGATAAGTGAATTACATAATGCTCTTAGTTTTGCTGGTCTTCCATTCCTTAATTAAATAACTCAAAAAATTAAATCTCAAATAACTGAAGAAGGGTTTCGGCCCAAAACGTTGCTTTTTTCCTTCGCTCCATAGATGCTGCTGCACCCGCTGAGTTTCTCCAGCTTTTTTGTGTACCTCTGAAAATATCTATTGTGTTAATTATTGGCTTAAATATGGAATGTTCTTCCTCTAAAAGGCTATATATGGTAGATGGTAGAATATCAATATCCTTTTGATGGGAAGAAGCATCAAAGTGTGTGTAGCAAAGGTGGATAGATGCATAAGAGTATAACAGGCACACAGGGCTGAATGACCGACCAGGTAATTACAAAGAAACCTTTCTCTACAGGTAAAGGAGGAGCCATTGTCACCCCCCACCTTCGGAATGCTGGACAGCTCTCGGATTCTCCTGTGCACCCTCACCTTTCTTTGTCTTTCCTTCAACCCACTTGCTTCAATTTTTCAACGTCGAATGCATTCATCAGCACCTGAAGATTCTGGGCACCCTGGTAGAAGTATGCTGGGAATCGAGCCTGGTAAGCATTGTTTCATAAATAATCCTGTGGTGAAATACATTTTTTATTTTTTTTATTTGATATTTTTTCATTTACCTAACAGAATTTCCTTTAGGTGAACATATCATCCCTAATGTGTAAGTAGGAACTGTAGATGCTGAAAAATCAAATGTAGACAAAAGTGCTGGAGAAACTCAGCAGGTGCGGCAGCATCTATGGAGCGAAGGAAATAGGCAACGTTTCGGCCGAAACGTTGCCTATTTCCTTCGCTCCATAGATGCTGCCGCACCCACTGAGTTTCTCCAGCACTTTTGTCTACCTTCTATCATTCCTAATGACTCGTTTCTGCCCTATTTCTGCATTCCTTCAACTCTCTATATTTCCTTTGTTCATCTTTTGTCATCTGTTCTTGAATATCCACCCATCTGCCAATCAACCCCCTCCCCCCCCCGCCCCCCCCTATATCTATCTGTCACTTGTCAGGCTTTGTCGTATTCCACCTCTCTTTTCCAACTTTCTCCCCTCTACTACATCCCACCCCCCTTTTCCAGCTTTCTCCTCCACACCCCATTTACAATCAATCTGAAAAACATCACCTATCCTGTCCCTCCATGGATGCTGCTTGACCCGCTGAGTAATCGAGCACTTTGTGCTTTATTTAGAATATTTAAGTTTAGTCCATTCTCTCATCTCAACAATTTTCATAGCTTTTTTGGTCTTCTGAAAAATTCTCCTGACAATTTTGGCATTTCTCATTTGAACCCTACATCTAAATCGTTGATGAATCCACTGAACAGGTGTGACCTCAAAGTACAGCCATTGTTTGCATCCCACCGTTAAAAATACTCAATACCTTTTTTCCCCACGTAACAATTTTCCTCTTCTAAAACCAGATTTTCCCCTACTGCTAACTCTTTTATCTTTAGAGCGCGTTATCTTCTGTAATCTCACCATAAGTGGTAACTTGTCACAGACTTAATCACAGCATTTACACAATGTATTGCAGCTGGTACCTCAGGTAATTCTTAAAAGGATGTGTGCACAATTTCCTTTGAAGTTTTGCTATCTCTCGCAACCACTTAATTTGAGGGGAAATTTTTTTATTGTATCTTAGTAAAATATTATACGCCTCTTGATTCTTCTTTAAATAATTCACCTATAATTTATCTTAATCTCAAAAAACAACAATTAGAAGTCTGGTCGCTCTTGCCTGCACTGCCATTCATTAAGATCAGAGATGATCTGTTACCACAGCACTACATTCCTATCCCCCTAATCCCTTAAAAGATATAAATCCAGCATACACATTTCTACTCTCCATATCGCTGAATAGATGCAGATAAAATTATACTTGGCAATGCTAAAGTCAAAAAACAAACGAGAGTATTCTAGATATAATCATTTGTTAATATTGATTACATTTTAAGTCTCGACTAAACGATGTAACATATGTCCTGAAGCAATTGGGCAGTGTTAGTTTTTGTTTATAATATATATATATTTTTTTCTATTTTAGAAGGCTCCAAAGGCTGGTTTGATTGGATGCTACCCACCCTAATCCTCTGGCTGGTGAACGGTATCATTGTGCTGGGTGTATTTATTAAGCTATTCATTTACGGTGAACCCATCACCCGTCTGCATTCTCAGTCCTCTGTTACATTCTGGAGGTATCGCAAGCAAGCAGACTTAGATCTGGCCAGGGTAAGAATTACATTTGGAAAAGTGAGATGTGGGTTGTGGAGGGGAGGGAATGCTGGAAATCTGAAATAAAATCTGTTGGAAGATTAGGTTGGGAAGTTGAAATACTCTGCGACTACAAACCTATTAGTCTTTTTATAAGTAGCAAGCAAGCAACCTGCTTCTTGACCTATGAAGTTTGAGTTGTACTGATCACACGCAGTGTGGCCACATAGTTTTTAACAGACTCGTATGTTGCAGTGTAGGTTTCTAATCCTGTAAGAACTACTCAAGATTATGATCCTGTGGTTGTGAATCTAACGTCGAGTGATTTTTGAGATTCTTAACTCTGTTCCCAGTCAGCATTGACAGCTTGACATTGGCCCCTGTTTGGAAATTTCATGCAAAGTTCATTGGAAGGCAGGCGTTAGAAATGAAGGGAAAAAAATTGTTTTTGGTCCAAAAGTAGTGTTTTACAGATGGGGGACGTGTTTGGCTAGAATGGCTGGAACTTTAATCTGCTGTTCTCTGTATTAAATTGATTTGAGATCTTGTTTATGGAATTTTTGGCACCAGACTATTGTACACTAAAGGAATCTGTAACTCAGATGGACCCATGATAAAGATCTTTATAATATATTATAATATTACATTTAGTGCCATGGGACCTGGTATATGAATTTTTTAATTTTGTTGATAGAAATAGACAATGTTTCGGGTCGAAACCCTTCTTCAGACCCTCGTCTTAAAATTTGTTGCAAGGATATTAATGAATACAACAAAATAATAAATGTCCCTTGAGATCGGGAATATGCTGCTGATGATCCTATGCATATTATGTAGACACAGATGCTGGAATCATGAGCAAAGTGCTGGAGGAACTCGGCGAGCCAGTCAGCATCTGTGTGGGGGGAATGGACAGACAATTTGTCAGACCGCAGCCTTTCTTCATACTCAAGAAAGGTCCTGACCCTAAACTATGTACATATAATTAAATCAGGGATGAATTTTCCATTGCAGGGTGCCTTTATTGCAGCTGCAGGAAACTTGCAAACTTGTTTGTTGGTGCTGGGACGTGCACTGCCGGCCACCCGGTTTGACCTGGCCTGTAGCCTCTCCTGGAATATCATTCGGCACAGCATTCAGAAGCTGGTGTTTATGCGTTGGCTGCTGAAGTGGACGAGAGGGTTTCGGCAAGATGCGCAGCTTCAAGAGGAAGCCAAAATGAGTGCACGAGATGCTGCACTGGTGCATCATAAACTGCATCAACTGCAGTTGACAGGTATTGTAACATGATGAGCGTGGTAACATTTCGCAGTTCATTTGACCTGATTGCATAAAGGGAAAGCTGGGGTTGAAATGTTACGGCTGCATGTAGATTCGGTGACCTTATTGCAGTTTATGGCACCTTTGCAGTGTGCAAAATGTTCACCACTCTAATTACAGAAGGAATAGACCACATGGCTGAATCATGGGAAGTTATGTTGTCCTCCTTGAAGAGACTATTTCCAAATTCTTTGTGTTTGCATTTTCTTCTCCCAGTGACTATTGTGATGGGGATAGCACCGTATAAAATATATCCTATGATATAGAGCTCCATATGAGGCCTAAAATTCTGAGGGCTTGACATGATTTTATCGAGTCTCGTTATTGCTTCCAAGCTTCTTTTTTCCATACCTCTGGGGGGGGGGAAGCCTGGATTTTTTTTTCTAAACAGCATCCTGACTGCACCCTCACTCAGAGATTTCTTTTTTTTTGTTTTTTTTGTTTTTTTGTTTATTTTATTAGAAGTTAATACAGCACAAAACAGTACAGTGGCACCTAATTTTAGATGCCAACTATGTAATACCGTAATCCATTCTATGTACAACCTCTAGTTTTATGTTATAAGAAGGAAGTAAGCAGGACAAGAAAAAGAAAACAATAGAAAGGGGAAAAAGTGGAAAAATAGATGGTAGAGAGTAGAAAAACGTGAAGTGTGTATATAAAAAATAAAAAAAAGGAAGAGAGAAAGTGGAAAGTAGAAATAGAAGAGAAGGCCCCTTAAAAGAGAATTTTTCAAATCTGTATTCGGAGATGTAGATCTATCCGCGTCATGAACTGAAATCAGCAATCCTTACGGTACCGCTGCATCACATGATTCCAAAAAGTCGATGAAAGGAGACCAACTCCTTAAGAATTGGTCATATTTATCTATTCTCTCAGAGATTTCTACCCCAGGTTTCTTCAAATAGTCTACAGCCTGACACTCCTTCCATTTAGAAATCAAAACTGCTATTTGCTTTCTTCATATACACTTTATATTTTATAATGCACTTATTGACTGATTTCTACTGTAGCCGATTAGTCCTTTTTGTTACAACGTTATTAATTATTTCAGCTGGATACTGCGATCCAGTATTATAGAAATTATTCAAGTTATGAAAGGCTTGGACAGAGAACGTAGCAACAGACTTCAACTGTCCTGAAAAATTATTTTGTCCATCCTTTGCCTGGAAACCATATCATCTGAAGTGCAAAATAGGAAACATTTAGTTGATGCCAATTCTTTATCTGCATTTCTTTTCATTTTAGATAAAGTGGTGCAAGGCCGTGGAAGTGCTATAAATCTAGCTCTGTCTGCAGTTAATCTAGCTGAGTGTGCAGAGGAGAAAATCCCCCAAAGCCTCATGGCAGAAATCTATATAACTGCTGCCATTTGTCTAAAAAACAAATTTAGTGGCAGACTCTCCTTCATGTTGGTAAGTAGATACTTTGTGCTGTGCTTGGTTGTTAGGAATAAGTTAGTAAGATAAAGTTTTAATGAATGGTTTTGTATCCAATTTCTGGGAGAATATAGTTCATTCAGTGTCTAATGTATGAGACACTGATGGGACCCTTCCTCAGACTCACAGATAGGCAGGTAGAGATGATTGTTTATAGGCAACTTCCTATGCTGGTATGGAACCTTGAATGATGAAAGATGGTTCAAGTGTGTACATAGACATAGACATTGACATAGAAAATAGGTGCAGGAGGAGGCCATTCGGCTCTTCGAGCCAGCACCGTCATTCATTGTGATCATGGCTGATCGTCCCCTATCAATAACCCGTGCCTGCCTTCTCCCCATATCCCTTGACTCCACTGGCCCCTATCTAACTCTCTCTTAAATCCATCCAGCAACTTGGCCTCCACTGCCCTCTGTGGCAGGGAATTCCATAAATTCACAACTCTCTGGGTGAAAAAGTTTTTTTCTCACCTCAGTCTTAAATGACCTCCCCTTTATTCTAAGACTGTGGCCCCTGGTTCTGGACTCACCCAACATATAACCATATAACCATATAACAATTACAGCACGGAAACAGGCCATCTCGGCCCTACAAGTCCGTGCCGAACATTGGGAACATTTTTCCTGCATTCAGCTTGTCCAGTCCTGTTATAATTTTATATGTTTCTGTAAGATCCCCCCTACAACATTGAAATCCTAATTCTCCAATCAATGCCAGGAATGTGTCAACAGAAGAACATTATGAAGTTATCCGTTCCTCTCAATTGCAAATGTTTAATGACTGATTTTGTTACTGGGCCAAAACTCAGTGTTCAAGTTGATATGCTTGTGGTTTGTGTATTACTTATGTTTTTCATGCTCACAGGGTTATTTCCTGCGTCGAGCCCAGCGGGTTTGCCAATCTCCGTGTGGTTCTGATCCCGGCACCTGTCAATGGCTTTTCCATCCTCTGGGACGCCGTTTCTTTGTGGATTGTAATTGGACGCTTAAATCAGTTCCTAAGGGAAGTCTCTTCAGCTCTCCAAGGAACCCGGGTAATGAGTCTTGTCCAAGATCCACAAGTACAAAGTCCTCAACAATTCTTCTGAATTATAAAGAAATGCATATTTTTTATTTTTCCAGATGGCTCAGAGTTTCAGTAATTAAACTTTTTTTTGTTCACATCGTTCAGGTGCTAAAATCTAACAATAAAAAAAAACAAGAAAATAGTAGATATGTGAACACATGCTTGGATTAATGATACTTGAAAATGCAAAGAAGAAATAAAATGGGGTGGTGAAGGGCGTTTATATTGTCTGGCTCATTGGAAGAGTCACAGTGTTCTCTACTTAGAATCCAATCATTACTGTGTCTGGTCAACACTGGAGCAATACAATTTGACCAATAGAGAGCAAATTAACAAGTAAGGTCAAGCATATTTCGAGGGAACACAAAGAATCTTGAGCGAAATGCAAAGGGCTAGAGTAACTCAGCAGGTTAGGCAGCATCTGTGGAAGGAATAGATAGAGGATGTTTCCAGTTGGGACCCTTCTTCAAACTCTGATTCTTCAGAATATTTCATGATGGCGCACAGCTTCAGTTCTCCTCTTGTATATTAAGTAAAAATTATCAGCAGGCGGGACTTGTGTAGATGGGGCATCTGGGTCAGCATGGGCAAGTTGTGCCGAAGGACCTGTTTCCATGCCGTAAGATGTTGAGGTCAGGCAGCATCTGTGGAGTGAGATATAGTTAATGTTGTGAGGAAGCCTCATTAACCCGAAACATTAGTTTTGTTTCACTCTCGACAGATGATGTCTGACTTACTGAAGATTTATTCACTCTCCACAGACTCTGTCTGACTTGCCGAAGATTTATTTCTCGCATTTTATTTTATATTTCCACCAAATGAAGTTTATTTGGCTCTTTTAGATTCAGGATTTTTTGACAGAGATTCTGAACAATTACTTGCTATTCTTTGGTAAATTACACATGGATGGCAGCATATTCTGCAAGTAAAGAGAGCTATATTATATAGTTGCACAGTGAGAAACTCACTAAAAAGCTTGTTTTAATATCACATAATTTGCAGCACAAAACATTATAAGGCACTTTGCCAGCATGGTATTAATCAAAATTTCACATAAGATATCAAGGCTGACAACTGATGGTTTGATCAAAGAGATAGGCATAAAGTATAATTTTAAAAGCGGAACAAAGATTGAAGACCTGCATTGAAAGAATCATCTCTGGAAACCATGTACCTGTATTTGAATCTCCCATTGATGCAGGAAGTGAACCTAATATAAGATTTTTTATGTCATACTTTTTGTGTTATTCAGTAGACTGAGTACGTTGTACCAGTGTATTTTATACAATACATAATTTGCATCCAATCTTGAGGCTGAACTGGAGATGCTAATCATTGTGATTTATACTTTGCCTTTCGCAGTTGATCCAGTAGCCCAAGTGAACCAGGCCTTTTGTGAAAATTTGCTTGAGAAAGCTGTATACTCGCTGGTCAAACCAGAGGTTGAGGATGCTGGGTATGTACACTGGTCTAATGGAAGTGGTGGGGACGGGGGGTTATATGGGGTAGAGCGAATAGCTGAAGAAAAGTAGATTTAACATTAACTGTGAAGCTTGGAGAAAATAATTCCTTAATTTCCTGAACCCTCTCCTTTACAGAAAGATAATTGGTGAATTGAATAATTCTTTATTGTCTGTTTCTACGCGAGGCAAAGGATTTTAATATAAATGAAATGAGGGATAATTAGTTTTTGTGGGAAAGTTGCATTTTCCAGCCTCTCCATGGTAAATAATTTGAATCAAACACCCCTTTAGTTCGGAAAATTACACATATTTTAAAGAAAAGATCATTGTGTGTCCTGACTTGACCCTGACATCAGAAAAATTGGTCCTTGGTTCTGCAGGATAAACGTTCCAGTCTAGCTCTTGGGAGGAACAGAATATTTGATTAAATTGCTGCAGTTTGTTGTCTTCAAAATAGAATCAAGCCGGATTATATTACCTCCTACTCCTCACAATTTTGTTATCCTACATTTTGGGAATTGACTCTCCGATTAGATTTATTTGTTTTTGTTTTGGAAGAGATTTAGATTTGATTGTTTTAGCAGTGCTTTGTCCTGCCCCAGTAATATCATTTTTGGCGAATGAAGGCAAATCTTAACCAAAATCAGTCCGATAATGCTGTACCATTATAGATTATATTATTCACAAAGATTACATGAAAATCCAAAATTCCATTTTGGAATCCTAAACCTTTGCAAGTATTGAAACAAAGGGATAAATGGGGATTTAGAAAATTCTCCATCAGACTTCAGAAATGCAGCGCAGAAACAGGCCCTTCGCCCCACCGAGTCCATGCTGACCAGCGATTTCCCGTACGCTAACACTATCCTACACCCTAGGGGCAATTTTAAAATTTTGCCAAAGCCAATTAACCTACAAACCTGTATGTCTTTGGAGTGTGGGAGGAAACCGGAGCACCTGGAGAAAACCCAATTGGTCACAGAATGGAGAATATATTCATTGGCATATCATAAGTACAAGCATACAATTTCAGGAACCAAGAATAATATGATTTACTATATAATCTGCTGAGTTGAAGATGATTTTCAGTGGAAGATCTATGTTTCATTGCCAATCTCCAAACTAAACTAAAATGTATTGTCTATTGCAGAGAATTCTCCAATGCTTTTGAGTACTTGCAGTTACTTAAAAGTTGTGCTGACACCGCTGGAAATTGTACACAGGCTTTTTCCATTGATTCCAGTCTGAGGAGAACTGCAGGTGAGAGTTTTTAGCTTTGGAATGATTTGATTTTGGATCAATAATTTAAAAATGAGCAGAATAATCAATTAAAGGCAGTGATGTGAATAAATGCCATGTTCCCCATCATATGACCATAAGACATAGGGGCAGAATTAGGCCATTCAGCCCATCAAGTCCATTCCACCATTCAATCATGGCTGATGTATATTTCCCTCTAACCCCCCTTTTTCCTGCCTTCTTCCCGTAATCCTGAAGCCCCACTAATCAAGAACCAAATGGAATCAATCTGCGATTTAAAAAAAACCCAATGACTTGTCCTTCACCACAATCTGCGGCAATTAATTCCACAGATTCACCACCTTCTGGCTGAAGAAATTCCTCCTCATCTTCATTCTAAAGGTGTGCCCTTTAATTCTGAGACTGTGCCCTTTGATCCTAGTCTCTCCTACTCGTGGAAACATCCTCTCCACATCCACTCTATCTAGATTCAGATAGATACCCATTATTCATTAGATTTCAGTGAGATCCCCGTTATCCTCTTCCTGCTCTGAAGGAGCATTCTTGATTACTCTGCAAACAAGTCTGTGCAGAAATTACTTTTTGGTTTATTTTTGAAGGGTGCGGACCTAATGTGGCCAAATGAGAGTAATATAGATGGGCAAAATGGTCAGCATGGACTTGGTGGACCGAAGGGCACACAAGTGTGCTGTATGTCACTGATTTCAACTTCTGACATCCCCTCCAATTGAAATGGGTTTTTTTTGTACAATATTTGCCATTCCCTTGAGCTATCCCGAGTCCCCATGATCTCACATCTCAACCAATGTTCGATGGATTGCTAGCAAAGAACTACTAGTTCTGAAACGACTTTCAATAATTTCATCAGATAGTCTTCAAACTTTTTTATGCCTTTGAATGGTAAAATGCCTTGCTTCAAACCTAAGCTACATCTTTTGTATTTATGCAAGCAACGCAACTATTTTGCATGGGGAAACAAAAGTAACTGCTTGTGTTAGTAAAATAATATTTCTAATCACTTTATCAGGTCCCGATCCTGTCAGTAAATGGTGGGCATCCGTTGTCGTGTTTGTTGTACACTGGCTTCAGGGTGACGATACAACAGCAAAGGAATTGTTCACTGAAGTAGAACGGATACCCAAATCTCTGCAGATGGCTGAGTACGTCAGTGTTTCATTTTTCTCATATTAAGTGAAGGTTGATACTTTAAACAGTAGGCAGTGAATTTGGACGTGAAATAATCCCCTTGCATGTACAGAGTTTTGTTTTATAATTTTTTTTCTTATTCTTTCTTCTTCCTTTCTTCCTTCTTTCTTCTTTCGGCCCAAAATGTTGCCTATTTCCTTCGCTCCATAGTTGCTGCCGCACCCGCTGAGTTTCTCCAGCATTTTCGTCTACCTTTGCTTTATGAATGCTCTGCTTTAAAGGAAAGTCTTTTCCTCAAAAAAGTTTTTTCCTTTGGGCGACACAGTTGTGTAGCTGATAGAGCTGCTGTCTCACAGCACCAGAGACCCAGGTTTGATCCTGACCTTGGATGCTGTCTGTATGGAGTTTGTTCATTTTCCCTATGACCATGTGGATTTTCTCCGGGTGCTCCGCTTTCCTCCCAGGTCGAAAAAAAAGTGCGAGTTTCTAGGTTAATTGGTCTTTGTAAATTCCCCATGGTGTGTAGTGAGTGGATAAGAAAGGGAGATAACATAGAACTAGTGTAAACAGGTGAACGATGTTCAGAGTGGGCTCAATAGTCCGAAGGGTCTGTTGAACACTACTAACTCCAACTACACTACAAACGGCCATGTTGCACAAGGGCTTTGTTTTGTTTTGCACTACATTGGATGTTTTACTTATTTAACATGTTTTTGTTTGTTTATTATGTTATCTATTGAGTACTGGGTTTACAAACCTGTTGTGCTGCTGCAAGTAAGAATTTTCCATTTTAGTACATATATTAATTCAACACAAAATAGACACAAAAAGCTGGAGTAACTCAGCGGGACAGGCAGCATCTCTGGAGAGAAGGAATGGGTGACGTTTCGAGTCAAGACCCTTCAGACTCTTTATATAAAAAATAATTTAAAAAAAGACCAGCTCTGCTAGGCGGAATAGTGTTAGTAGAGGGAAATTGGATGGTTCTGCGGTGGAGAATGAAACGGAGGAGTTTAAGGCCTTCCTGATGGGAGATGGAGGGTTGAGTTAAACACACTTGATATGGAGATGCAAGGGATAGAGGGACTGATTATGTGCAGGAGATACTAATTGGTCAGGCAACAGGACAGGCAGCATCTCTGGAGAGAAGGAATGGGCGACATTTCGGGTCGAGACCCTACTTCCTGGGGTGGGAGATTGCAACCTTCACGTGGTCCACCCTGTTTCGACGAATGCAATCAACCTGGCGTGCACAAACAGAAGATTAAACAGAACAAGTTGTCTTACAATTTTAGGCTGTGCACGCCATACGCAAGAAGAAGAAGACCCTACTTCTTAATTGAAGCTGTTCACTCACCATGTAAAACTAGGGGGCACGAGAATTATAATTGCAAACATTCTAATCGTCATTTATTCTTCAACAACGGTGTTAATCTAACTCTGCAAGAAAATATTGATTTTTTTTGTCACCATTGCATAATTATTTTCTTGTCTCCCAAATATAGGAGCTCATTGCCAAAGGCTATTCTTCACATCTGCAAAGCGATGCAGACAACTCTCTTGGGGAAACGAGATGCTCACCAGACAACGTTCCTGCGCTGTGAGAGGGCCAGTGGATATCTATGCAACAGTTTGTCCGTCTCTAGCCCACACCAGGATACGAAGCTTCACCAGGTACGGAGCTGTTCGTTGGCGTCATCCCATTGTTTCATATGGTTTCCGCGCCTTAGCAATAGCAACGAGGTTCCTGCATCTCAGCAAACACTTGCACTGTCCAAACTGCAGCTTTAAAACCTACAAATCAGCCATATTGCAGTAGAAATTCTGCTGCTTTTGTAGTTGAAGGCAGGGCAAAGGTGTGCTCAGGTCTTTCAAAAATGAGATGGTGGCCTCTGGGGTGCATTGTAGTTGCATTGCATGTGCCTGCGATGTTGTGCAATGTGTCTGCAGTGCAATACAGAGGTGTGCCCTGGGCATCGGCAAGTGAACACACGATTCACCATAATCCAGGTCTTACAATTCATTCATGGCTGGTGATGTCCTTTCACCATGAGGCCAGTGTGCAAGATTTTTAACTGCACATCTGACCTTTCTTGAACAATACCCAGCCTTGAATATGTCTGTCAAAGGAAACTGGCCATTTTACCCAACTGTTATAAGCTTGTAGCTGCACGTATAACCTCCCATCAAATACACCTCTGCTATTTATTTACATGGTATAAAGGGTAGTGAGTCCTGCAATCCCACCACTGATAAGAAAAATATCTTCTTGATTTCTCCATTTTTCGCATTGATATCATCAAATAGATATGGATCCTGATGGTTCAGCATGTGGCTCACACGTTAGTCTGGAATGTGAGTCGATGGTCAAGGATGCATGAGGGCCATGTGCCTGAGTGAGGGTGTGGAGTTTAGCTGAGGCTGGGCTCCAGCTGTGGGCCTGGTGTGCAGTTGGAGGAAGGGTTGGGGTCCCAAACACCAGAGGTCAGGAGCAAGGCTGGAGCCGAGGTTCAGGCTGCTTTTATATTTCCTGCTCCCTTTTATACTCATTTACACTGGAAAATTCACAACAGTGCATAACATGTTTAAAGAAAAGCAATAGAAAAGTTTGCTGGGGTTTTGGAGTAACAACCAAGGTCTGGTAAATCTTGTCAATACAGCTCTACCAAAGTCCCAAGAGCAGTGAACTATCGGAGCATTTGGATGATCAGCCATGATCATATTGAATGGCCGTGCAGGCTCGAAGGGCTGAATGGCCTATTCTTGCACCTATGTTCTATGTTTCTATGTCTATGTTTCTATGAGCAACCTTGCAGATGCAATAATATGTTCTCATTATTTTTAATGTACATCCCTTCATTTTTTTAAGATGGATTGATGCAAAATTGGAGAAAGGATGGTGATGTGAAATATATTTTATCGTAAGATGGGGGGGGGGGGGGAAAGCTTGGATTATCATTGCTTACTTGTCTGGCAATGACATTTTGATTTTTTCTGTTCTTGGCAGGCAGTGCAATTGTTGATCTGCGACATTTTGCTCTCAATTCGTACAACCTTGTGGCAGAAACAAGCAAATTCCAGCCAAGCCGTGGGAGAGGCCTATCAAGCATCAAGTCTGGAACTGAAAGGATTCCAACAAGACTTGAGCAGTCTCAGGAAGCTTGGACAGACTTTTAAACCAGCACATCGTAAGGTAAGTAAACAGAACATGTTCAGGGCCTCGACACTTATTACAAATTGGGGCAAAAGATCATAATTATATTAGCCCATAATTTTTCTATCAATTATAGCAATACCCTGCTATCAACTGATTTGTGCAATATTTTGTGTAATAATTGTGGTGAGAGTCCATTCATGAATAATGGAACGTTGGCCGGGACCTATTCCTGTTCTGTATTTGGGTGGTAATGTCACAAAATAGGCATCGACTTCTCAGCTGGTAAAGACACAATGTTATTTGTCTGAGGGTGTAGAGTATAATTATGGGAGAATACCTTTCAATCCAAGACCAGTTGCAGCTGCTTTAATATTTTCCCTTTAGGGATTTCTACTTTAAAAGACATGAAACAGTTCTATTATTGCAGAGGCAGCTGTGATACTGATGCACAAAATGTTTTAAAAGTTAAGTTTTGGTTGGGGGGAAAAAGCTATTTTTAGTGGTAGGACCATCAGTGTTGCTGGTGTTTGAATTGATTTACTTGGACAGTTATTGAAATGAGAACCCGCAAGTGGTTGAGGCCACAGGGTTGGGTCGTAGAGGGTTTTAGAAGGGAGGATGTATTCAGGGGGATGGGTGAATGAAATGTGATGGGGCGGCACGGTGGCACAATGGTAGAATTGCTGCCTTACAGCCCCAGAGACCCGGGTTTGATCCTGTCTACGGACGCTGTTTGTACATTCTCCCCGTGACCGGGTGGGTTTTCTCTGGGTGCTCCTTTTTCCTCCCACAGTCCAAAGACGTCCAGGTTTGTAGGTTAATTGGCTTTGGTATAAACTGAGAATTGTCCCTAGTGTGAAGGATGGTGCTAGTGTACAGCGATCGCCGGTCGGCGCAGACTCGGTGGGCCGAAGGGCCTGTTTCTGCGTTGTGTCTTTAAACTAAACTAAAGTGAGTGTAATATTCTCTCTTTAAATGGTTTACATGCTGGAAATTTCTTCCAGATGTTTTTGCATGAAACGACAGTGAGGTTGATGGCGGGTGCAAGTCCAACAAGAACACACCAGCTTCTGGAGCACAGTCTGAGGAGACGCATTTCACACCCCGTCCAAAAAGGTAAATACATTTCACACCTGTCTTCCAGCCGCCATTGCTGGAGGCTCATATGTAACATCCATTACCTTGTCCTAGCAACAGAGACCATTGCAAGCAAAAACATCCACTTGCTTTTAAACTGCTTAAAGTATGTTACTGTTTGCATTTACTTGTGTTCCTGGCCTATTGTGCTTGTGCCACCTCTTGATCTATCCTGTTCTTTCTCTTCAGCTCTGGCATTTTTTCCCACAGTACTGAGTATTATCCATTTTCCATGTTATTGTTTAATCTGTACCCACTCTCCCCCCCACCCCCCAGTCAATCCTTTTAGCAACTAATTTATATTTTAGTTTCTTACTTACTGATCTCTGCTAAGAAAAGGAGGTTTACTCTGTCTAGGGCTTTAATAATTGTACATATTCCTTTCCTCACCTTTGTTCCCTCAAGTGACCTGTGCCTTGATAGGATTTACTCATGGTGATAATTCTCCACCCTGATAGTCCTCGCATATCTTCTCTGCACATACTGCTTTTGCGATCATACTCTTACTCTATTTTGGCAGCCAAAACTCTCCTCAGTTCTCCAGCTGTGGCCATATGATCTTTTGCATAACCCTCCCTGCTCTGTATTCTGTACTTCAGCCTATAAAGGCAGGTATCCCATATTCCTCCTTAATTCACCTTATCTACCTGTCTTGGGAGATTTGTGAAGATGCACTACAAGATCTTGCTGTTCCTCTTAATTTCTCGACCTCTACATTGCATCTTACATTTCTTCGCATTCTTTGCCAAATCCAAGCGCACTAGTTCACGCTTTTCCAGGCTGAATTCCACTTTATGCCCACCTACCCAGTCCGCTGATTTCTTCTCGCACTGTAACTCACTTCCTCATTATCATCTTGGGTATAATCACCAATTTTCTTAATTACAATTCAAAGCAAATCATCCACATATATCTCAAAGATCACAAAAGTCCTCTGATCTTTGTGGAATCCCATTGCGTACCACTACAGTCACTAAATCTTCCATTGACCATTATCTATTGCTCTGTTGCTAAGCCCACTTTTACACCAACTTGCCACTTTCCCATGGATCCCATGGAACATTTTTCGTTCCAAAGCTTTTTATTTGACTTTGTCAAACACCATGCTCTGCTATCCGATGGTTTGGCAATCCCAAAGGTTCTCCATTTGCTTGCTAGGTGTAAAATCCCCGATCCCTTTTAACCTACCAAGACCCACTTCCAATGCTCCCTCTAAAATGCATCAGCTTTAGTTTCCCACATTCCTTTTAAAATCCTATTAAAATTCCTTTTAAAATCACCATCCTCTGGGTAGCATTTTTTTTTTTAAAAAGAGAGAATTAAATGTGTGTCATCTTAATGGAGTGAAATCCAATATTCTGGAAAATCTACCAGCCTGGCTTAAGTCTTGAGCTAATGGATTATTGGAGTTTTATTGTAAAATACACAAAGTTGTTTACCTCATGAAAGTTCTTGTAACTGGCACAAAACAATTACATTCAATTTGGTCAGTCCTGACATTGCCTTCAGCAAGTCAATGTTGATTTCCCTTCTTTAACAACTCGTGTCTAAATATCCACAACTAATGTCGCGCTCAACTGAACTTCCTTCCAATCGAATGTGGCGTTTAAGAGGCTTTTGATAGGCACATGGATATGCAGGGAATGGGGGAACATGGATTAAGTGTGAGCTGATAGGAGTCGGTCTCAACATCATACTTGACACAGACAGTGTGGGCTGAAGGCAGTGCTGCACTGCACTTTGTTCCACTGTGCTGCAAGTCAGTGTTCCCAGCGTGGCCTCCACTACTTCGAAGAAACCAAACATAGACTGAGTGATTCCATTGCACTCAGTCAGTAGGAGTGATTCTGAGCTTCCAGTTGCTTGCCACTTTAATTCACCATCTCTCGCTCTGTCTGTGGCCTCCTACATTGTTATAATAAAGCCTAACACAAGTTTGAGGAACAATCCCTTCTGTCAGGGCATGTCGCAGCCTGCAGAACTAAATATTGAATTCTCCAACTTTAGATAACTCGCTCTTTCATTCTGTTTGTATGAGAACTAGCCATTTGTGCCTGCCAACCTTTCATCTTTTCCATTTTGTTTTGCTTAGTCAGATTATACAACATTGCAGCAGACAAAGAAGTTTATCTACTCCATTATTTCACTATTACTGCCCCTCTTTTGACTTCTCTGCTGCCGAGACCAACGTATTTCTTTCATTTTCAGTTCTAATGAACGGTTCTGGATCTGGAACTTTAACTGATTCTCTTTCCTGTGATGCTGTGTGTCCTGCTGAGTTTCTCCTGCATTATCTGTTTTTATTTTGTATTTCCAGCTTCTGCAGTTCTCTTTTGGTCCATAGACCTATTTCTATCTTCTACTTCAATCAGCAGTGTCACTTCAGCAATCTTCCAGTTCCGTGTAGCCAAGAAACTTTTGAAAGGTTTGGTCAAATCCTTGCATCTTTTAAAAGCCAAGGACAAATCTTGTTGATCCACTCTTAAAAATGTTAAACCCCTTGACCTGTCCTTGTGCTTTGTTTATCTTTTTCAAAACTTCACATTCATCCTCCTTAATATGATTGCACTGTAGGTGTTTGAAGTGGGCGCATGTGCGGGGCTCTTCTAGAGTGTGCGCTTGTGCAGAGATTTCGGGCGGGACAGGCCTGCGGAATCAGCCATGTTTGCCAGACGTTTCTGAGTTTATGTATTAAAGAAATGAATTGCTTAAAGCTTAAATAACGTTAAGTAACTTACAAGTAGTGTAAAGTTTAATTTGCCTCACAACAGTGTTTGTTTTATTTTGGGAAACAACTCGATTTCAAGAAAATTATAGTGGTGGATTGTTCAGCTTGCTGATCCTTCGCAGATATTTTTATGAATTCTGTCCTGTGCAGTGCAACAGGAAGTAGATGTACTACCATGTGCTACGTTAGGATTCCAATAAATGCTCGCCTCCCACACTAAACAAGCCTGTGAAATTTATTTGTACTTTTTTTTTTTAAATTAGGTGACTTGGATGCTCTACCTGGCCAAAGGGAGAAAGCGACAGCGATACTCCTGGCGTGCCGCCACCTTCCCCTCTCATTTCTTTCCTCTCCGGGTCAGAGAGCAGTCATGCTGGCCGAGGCCGCACGCACGCTGGAGAAACTCGGGGACAAGCGGTCACTCAGCGACTGCCAGCAGATTATCATGAAGCTGGGCAGTGGCACCACAATCGCAGCAAGCTGAAGGAATATGCGAGGCCAGACTGCAGCTTATGGTAGATGCCTTGTATCTTCAGATCAAATCCTACCCTAATGTTCTCATCATCGAGTGCAGACCCCAACCCCCCTGTGGGTGTTTGTGAGTAATCTCCTTCCAAGAAACGGCAATTTGGCAAATTCATTAAAATACTTTCATAGTTTTATTTAAACCAAGATTGGAATTGGAACATAAAATCTGATATTTACTGATGAGGGCTGTTACCTTGTGTTTGCTTTATTTGTTCCCTCCTCTGAAGGTCATTTACTCAATCTGAGTTAAAATCCACCAAGTTCCACTCATCTGATATTCCAAGTAATTTCTTAAATAAGAAACATCCTCACAATCTCACATTTTGAACTATGGGAATGTAAGTTATTCTGTATGCATTTGTAAAATATTTTTTATGGTTAAGATTTTATATGTGAAGATACGGCAATTTTGTTTTATAAATAATCAAGGAATTATTGCTTTCTGTCCATATAAACCTAGAGGGTGCAAAGTGCTAGAGTAACTCAGTGGGTCAGGCAGCATCTCTGGAGAACATGGATAGGTAACATTTTCGGTTGTGTACCTGCAATGATCTTTGTGTCCTTTTATGTAAACCAGCATCTGCAGCTCCTTGTTTAGAAACATAGAAAATAGGTGCAGGAGTTGGCCATTCGGCCCTTTGAGCCTGCACCACCATTCAATATGATCATGGCTGATCATCCAACTTAGTATCCTGTATGTTTCTATATATAAACCTATTTCATTTGATTGACCTCTCAAGCCCACTTACACTCTCGACTATGGTGGGCTTTCCTCCTAATTTAGCCACAACTTTTGTGCCCCTGGCGTTGAAATATTTAACACCATTTAAAGCTGGTTTGTCGGGTGAAAGAGTTTGTTTTTACAGTGTTAGGTCTCTGTTATCTATGTTGACCTTAGCTGGTTTAAACCGAAGACAAGACACAAAATGCTGGAGTAACTCAGCGGGTGAGGCAGCATCTCTGAAGGGAAGGAATGGGCGACGTTTTGGGTCGAGACCCTTCTTCAGACTGATGTCAGGGGAGGGGGCGGGACAAAGATAGAATGTAGGCAGAGACAGTAAGACTAGTGGGAGAACTGGGAAGGGGATGGAGAGAGAGGGAAAGCAAGGGCTATCTGAAGTTAGATTGACCTAAGTTGATCAATTCACCTGTTGAGCGGACTTCCTTTGATACATTTTTACCATAACTATTTTTATTATAACAACCTGTACCTGTCCAAGCTCTACTTCCAAGTTACATTAAAAGCAGACTGGTGCTGTCCCAACCTGCAAGACATTCCCAATACGTTTCAGTTTCAAAGACATTTGGAAAACTACAATTGTAGTATTGGTTGGACCTTGCAAAAAATGGTCTTGTCCATAGTCATTAAACAAATGATAAAACTCGTAACTGATGCAAATCTACTCGTTAATGTTCTACTATACTTTATATAATGACCGAGTCACAACTGATGGTATAAGCTGTAATGGTATAAATCACAGGTCAGCTGGTTTTAAATCTTTTGGTTTGTTGTGTCTTTTTTTTAAATAACTCAAGCATAAAATGAATATTGCCATAAAAATATGTTGTAAAGGACTTGTCATGTAAGAATGTTACCTGTTTTTATCCAAGATAGCAACATAGATTAAGTATGAAGATTATTTGCTACCACAATTTATGAAAATGTACAGTGGAGCTATCTTAACTTTTTATAAACATACACGGGAATGATGCATTAGCTGGGTATAGTGCTGAAGGCTGCTCAGATTCATCAGGCTTTAGGCGCATCTGTAAATATTTAAGTGAAAGCCTCTGTCATTTCTCATCTGAGTTGGGTATGTAATGATATTTTTGTTTCAGTAATAATTGGTGTTTTATTTAAATAAGCAATGTAATGGATGTGTGGGGAGATCTAAAGGAATTTTATGCTAAAATAATAAACTACTTTAGTGCTGAATCGTTTTATTTGCCTGGCGTGTTTATTGTATGACTGAAACAGTAAATATTTTGTGGTATTTGCCAGTTAATCCAGGATTGTCATCTTCCAAAATCCTCAGCTCTAGACACAACCAGTCTGTCCCTCACCTTATTCCAAATAATGATCTTCCTATGGATCTGGTGGTCTTCATTTCCACTTCTCTCAAGTATGAAGGAATGCTGGAGAGTTGTTGGCAGAAGGTCCAATCTCTTGGATTTCCCATAACACAAAAACAGTCACATCTAAAAGATGTCAATTTGAGGTTGACCATTCAATTCTTAGTGCACAACTCAAAACCTTCCAAATATAATAGACAATCGGTGCAGGAGTAGGCCATCCGGCCCTTTGAGCCAGCACCGCCATTTAATGTGATCATGGCTGATCATCCCCAATCAGTACCCCGTTCCTGCCTTCTCCCCATATCCCCTGACTACGCTATTTTTAAGAGCCCTATCCAGCTCTCTCTTGAAAGCATCTGGAGAACCTGCCTCCACCGCCCTCTGAGGCAGAGAATTCCACAGACTCACAACTCTCTGTGAGAAAACGTGTTTCCTCATCTCCATTCTAAATGATTTACTTCTTATTCTTAAACTGTGGCCCCTGGTTCTGGACTCGCCCAACATCGGGAACATGTTTCCTGCCTCTAGCGGCTCCAAACCCTTAATGTTAAAGACATTGCTGGCATTTATACAATCCAAAGACTTGCGGGTTTATAAAATTGCCCCGAACGTGCAGGGAGTGGATGAAAATGAAAATTAACATTGAACCAGTGTGACAGGAGTCAATGATAAAGCTATCTGGCATGTTTCCAATGCTTTCTAATTTTACTTCACTGAATCACAGAATGATTACAGCAGGTAGGAGGCAATTGGGCCCATTGTTGCTGTACCAACTTAATGCAAGACCAATTAAGCTAATCACACTCCTCTGTTCTCCTCTGATAACCCCCAAATACCTTTCCTTTTGTGTATTTATCCAGTCCCTTTGAAATATGTCTCTGTCTCTACTGCCACTGAGTTCCAAATCCTAATTGGTGTGAAAAATTCCCTTCTCCTGCCTTCCCCATCTAGTAGGAACTGTTTCTATCTTCCTTTCATTGTGGTCATGGAGTCATACTGCACGAAAACAAGTCCATCAGTCCAACTCGTCCATGCCGACCAAGATATCCATCTACGTTAGTCCCATTTGCCTGTGTTTGACCCATACCCTTCAAATTTTGTTCAGACCGAAAGGTCTGAAAGACAATAAAGGAATCTAATCTAAAAAAACCTTTCCTATTCATGTACCTGTCCAAAAATGTATTTTAAATATTGTTATAGTAACTGCTGCAAACACTTTCGTTGGCAGCTTGTTCCATGTACGTACCGCCCTTTTAAATTTTAAATCCTCTGTAAAACCTTTGACTTTTTCCTCCCCTTACAAAATTCTTAAGCGGTTGGACAGGCTAGATGCAGGAAGGTTATTCCCGATGTTGGGGAAGTCCAGAACTAGGGGTCACAGTTTAAGGATAAGAGGGAAGTCTTTTAGGACCGAGATGAGAAAATCATTTTTTACACAGAGAGTGGTGAATCTGTGGAATTCTCTGCCACAGAAGGTAGTTGAGGCCAGTTCATTGGCTATATTTAAGAGGGAGTTAGATGTGGCCTTGTGGCTAAAGGGATCAGGGGGTATGGAGAAAACGCAGGGATGGGATACTGAGTTGGATGATCAGCCATGATCATATCGAATGGCGGTGCAGGCTCGAAGGGCCGAATGGCCTACTCCTGCACTTATTGTCTATGTTTCTATGTCTATGTCTGATCAGCTTTCTCTGTTCTAAGGAGAATCACCACTGGAAACATGGTATCTTTTCTGCACCCTCACATTTTCCCTAAAGTGCGGACACAATGCTCTTATTGTGGCCAAAGCAATGTTTTATAAATGTTCAATTGTGACTTTCTTACTCGTGTACTATATCTAGGGTTAAGGACTCTGTGTGCTTTTTTCAGCCAATTTTCTCAATCTGCCCTGCCACTTTCAATGAACTATGAACACAATTCCCCCAGATCTGTTTATAATGTCTCATCAATAATGGCTTTAGACTTTAGAGATAACAGCGCAGAAACATCCTCAACTTCTTACCGGCTTCAGTTACTTCATATGATAGCAAATCCAACATTCTACTCTTTGGGGGGAGGGGGTGGGGTGGGGAGAAAACAAATTCCCCAAAATCAGATTTACTGGTGATTGTCTGATAGGTAAAACCTGTCTATTTTCCTCCCCTTACAAATAGTAACATTTTCTTATACATTTACTCTTTCAAATCCTTCATGATCTTAAGTGAGTTAACCCGTCTCATTCAGATATTGATTAATATTGAGCAACAATTACAAATATATATAGAGAATTATTAAAATTTATTAGTTCATAAGTTGTTCTAAATACAAAACTTGTAAATAAATTGGACCAAATTTGTTATTTGTCACAGCACCAGTGAGAAATCTTGATGTATATGAAGAGATGATGTCATTTTTGTGTGTCACAAAAATTGCTATTTTGATGTCATAATGATTCATCATTTTACATCATTGTTATCTCTTGGGTACTGTTATATTAATGATCTGCTGTTGGTAAGACATCGTGACGGAGAGTTGTACTTGAACCAAATTGTCAATTGAAGAGAAGATGTCGGACTGGAAGAACTACATCAACAGTATCCTGAAGGATAAGAACGTGGAAGACGTTGCCATTGTGGGCCACGTCAACAACAAGGCAGTGTGGGCGTCCAAGCCCGGTGGTATACTGGCCGCCATCTCCCCTCAAGAGGTCAGCATGTTAATTGGGCAAGATCGCAAGGCTTTCTTGCAAACGGGCATCACCATCGGAGGGAAGAAATGCTCCGTCATCAGGGACAACCTGCTGGTCAATAACGATGGGGTGATGGACGTTCGGATGAAAGGCGGACAATGCAAGAGCATCTGCATCGGCAAAACCATCAAGACCATGGTGTTTGTAATGGGCAAAAGAGGAGTCCACGGTGGAGTCCTCAACAAGAAGGTCCATGAGATGGCCAGCTATCTGAAGCAGAAGGGCATCTAAAAGAGAAAGGGTCGCTTGGGATTATTCTTTGGCCATACGAATTTCTAAGTTAATAATAAAGTCTACTTGAATAATCTTTACTTTCTTGGTTTTTAATTTTCAGATATTAAACCTGCTTCAGTCGCAAACGTTCTTCCAACCTTGAGTGTTGGTGAATGGAACATGCTTTATGTGGGTTCAGATCAGAAGCAGATATTCTCTGCTAAAAAAAGAGTAATACTTAACGTGAGGAATGCGAGGCATTCTATTCTTGAAAACAATTACAGGATCGTACACTATGGGTGCTATCTGTGCGGAGTTTGTACGTTTTCCCTGTAACTGATTTTCTCCCACATTCCAAAGACGTGCAGGTTTGTAGGTTAATTGGTTTCTGTTAATTACCCCTACTGTGTCTTGGTGCATACATCACGGAAACAGACCCTTCAGCCCAACCTGTCCCTGCTGACCAAGATGTTGTTCAGCCTCCATTCTGTCCTCTTGCATGTCCTACTTCTCATCCCTTGTTGCTGACGCCCTAAGATCTGGAATCCCTTCCCCTAAATCTCTGCCCCTTAAAGGTTGCTGCTTTGGTCATATTTTATATAGCTATAAAATATGTCGCAATAAACGTCTCAATTATTAAGATATGTCCAGGATTGTTTTTAATCTTAAATTTCAAATATAGAAAAGAACAGGCAGTGACAGATTTAATTGTAGGGAATAATTCTGGGCAGGCAGAAGGAATATCAAATTGTGAGAGGATTTTGAAAAAGAAATCATAATTTAGTTAAGATATGTTAATGGATCTACAATCTTTAAAACACTCCAATTATCTTGACATCAGTAGTCTTTAAGGTTTAAGAACGTGAGATTTAGTCTATTCGGCCCCTCAAGCCTGCCTCACCATTCAATATGATCATATCTGAACTGCCCCAGGTTATCAGTGGCAAGTCAGCGGTAACCCCAGAATGCATTATCCCTTACCCTTGCCAATCAACAACACTCCAATCCCCACCCCAGAATGATCCATTCAAAATCCATGGGATAAATACATTGATTTCCACCAGTTTTTTGGCAATCTCCCGGTTGCCAAACACTTGAGGTGGTAAAGTCCCTCCTCCATTGTTAGAGCGAGGTCAAATGCAAGTTGGTTTGGTCATATTTTGCTTGGGCAGCTTACAACCCAGCAGTATGAATATTGATTTCTCTAACTTCAAGTAACCCTTGCATTCCCTCTCTCTCCCCGTCCCCCCCTCACCCAACTCATCCTGATAATAATAATAATAATAATAATAATAATAATAATATAATGATAATATATTTTATTGTCATTGCACATAGGTGCAACGAGATTTGGTATGCAGCTTCCGTCCGATAGCCATAACTTAAACAACTAACACAATTTAGATTTAGATATTGGTTTCAGTGTTGTCCTGCATAGTTTCACTGTTTGTATCCACCTTTGCTGGAGCCCACAATGGTCCATTGTTGGCTATGGAGAAGATGATAACGAGCGAATACAAACATTGCTGGCTTTGATTTCTCCCTTTGCATACCTTGTATCCATTTGCTCTTTGTACCTAATCATACCTCTAGTTTCCCTCTCCCCTGACTCTCAGACGAAGGATCTGGACCCGAAACGTCACCTATTCTACGACCCGAACCTCCACTCAGAAACAGCTTTATTCCAAGAGCTATAGCAACTCTGAACCGGCCCTGCTGAGTGCCCCCCACCCACCACGGACTGTCTCCCATCGGATGGTCACGACACACAGCTTATTTATTTATTTTACTTTTCTTTTTCATCGGTTGGAGCTGCATACTAAATCTCGTTGCACTCACGTGCAATGACAATAAAAAGATATTATTATTATTATTATTCCTCCGATCCGCTGAGTTACTCCGGCATCTTGTGTCCAACTTCGGTGGAGAGCCAGCATCTGCAGCAAAGATCCCTGCTATAAGATCTTTGATCTGCAGTTCTTTTCAGAGACCTCTTCCACCCCTGCAACGGACTGTTCCAGCCACTACGGTCAGGCAAACGCCTCCGTTGCCATGCAGTGAGAACGGAGAGGTTGAGAAGGAGTTTCTTCCCAGAGGCAATTCGGACTGTAAACGCCTTTCTCACCAGGGACTAACTCTACAGAACGTTTTTCCTTCTATTATTTATTATGTAAAAGAATATGTGTGTTATGATTGTGTTTATAATTTGTTTGGTTGTTTTGTTGTTTGTCTTTTGCACAAAAGTCCGCGAGCATTGCCACTTTCATTTCACTGCACATCTCGTATGTGTATGTGACAAATAAACTTGACTTGACTTGACTTGACTTCCAACACCTACATTCACCAGCACATTAAATCCAGCATCTGCAGTTCCCTCTTAAAGCCTATTTCCTTCGCTCCATAGATGCTGCTGCACCCGCTGAGTTTCTCCAGCTTTTCTGTGTAACCTTCGATTCTCCAGCATCTGCAGTTCCCTCTTAAACACATTCACCAGCAAGCCGGGTGGTGGGGGAAGTGGAACGTTTGTGCGGGGAGCGGGGGTTCAGCTGCCAGGCCCGGGAGCTTTTGACTGTTGCCCATAGCAACGTGCGGCACGGCCGCCGGGGGAAAGGAAGGTCAGCGGCACAACATAGCGAGGCGGGCGGGCGATGGCGAGGAGGAATGGCGGCCGGCGCCGGGAGCGCTGCGTGCTCACCTTCAATGAGGAGGATAGGAGGTGAGCTCCGGACGGGGGACGAGGGAGGATGGCCGCGGTCTAGTCCGGCTGATCCCGGGTGGAAGCCGAGCCCGGGGTGGGGGGCAGAACCGACCGAGAGGCCCCGGGTCACCGCCGAGGCCTTTAGTTCGTTCGCCCAGTGAAGCCGGGTCTCCACCCCAGTCAGTGGACGTGAAGATACAAAACTAAAGATGCACTAAAACAACATTTAACTACACACTAAGAAATAACAAAGGACGAAGCACTATTGGCGAGGCACTTACACAGCGCCACCCGGTGCAATCTTTCCCATCCATGGACCAGGCTTTTCCTCGACCTGACCATCCTCATTGTCTCCCGATCCGCTGAGTTAGCCTGAACATTGGCATTTTGTACACAAAAATTCGGTGGAGAGCTCAGCATCTGCAGCAGCAGATCCCTGCTGGAGATTTTGATCTGCATGTTCCTTCTAACACCTAGATTCACCAGCATGCAGCGGGTGGTGGGGAAGTGGTACACGTCTGTGAAGGTAGGCATGCAGGGCAGCAGGCAGTAAAGAAAGCGAATGGGAGCTTCATTGCAAAAGGATTTGAGTATCGGTTCTACTGCAGTTGTACAGGGTCTTGGTGAGACCACACCTGAGTATTGCGTACAATTTTGGTCTCCAAATCTGAGGATCTTACATTAGCGCCACCCGGTGCAATCTTTCCCATCCATGGACCAGGCTTTCAGGACTGTCTTATGACCATCCTCAGTTGTCTTGGTTTATACTCTCTAGAATTTTGAGATTGAGAGGGGATCTTATAGAAACTTACAAAATTCTTAAGGGGTTGGACAGGCTAGATGCAGGAAGATTGTTCCTGATGTTAGGGAAGTCCAGGACAAGGGGTCACAGCTTAAGGATAAAGGGGAAATCCTTTAAAACCGAGATGAGAAGAACTTTTTTCACACAGAGAGTGGTGAATCTCTGGAACTCTCTGCCACCGAGGGTAGTTGAGGCCAGTTCATTGGCTATATTTAAGAGGGAGTTAGATGTGGCCCTTGTGGCTATGGGGATCAGGGGGTATGGAGAGAAGGCAGGTACAGGATACTGAGTTGGATGGTCAGCCATAATCATATTGAATGGCGGTGCAGGCTCGAAGGGCCGAATGGCCTACTCCTGCACCTAATTTCTTTGTTTCTATGTTCCTATGGGTAACGTTTCGGGCCGAAACCCTTCTTCAGACTGAATTCTCCCAATTTTGTTAGCCTGAACATTGAATTCTCCTAATTTTGTTAGCCTGAACATTGAATTCTCCCAATTTTGTTAGCCCTTGCTGTCTCCTCCCCTTCCTCAGACCTCGGGGTCCTCCTCCTCCTTTTTCCTTCCTTCTCCCCGCCACCTCCACCTCCGATCAGTCTGAAGAAGGGTTTCGGCCCGAAACGTTGCCTATTTCCTTCGCTCCATAGATGCTGCTGCACCCGCTGAGTGTCTCCGGCATTTTTGTGTACCCTCAGCTGTCATATTGGTCTTACTTCATGGGCCACTTGTTGAAGCGTTGCTAATTGTTTAGGGAACATCTCTGACCTAATGATGGATGGAACATGTTTTGATCATTTGATTTGGACATTCACACGTGTGGATGAATGGACTCTTGTCTCCCCCTCTCCAGATTCAGATTCAATCTTTATTGTCATTGTGCAGTGTACAGTACAGAGACAACGAAATGCAGTTAGCATCTCACCCAGAAGAGTGAACATAGAATAATGAACAGTAAATATATATACATATGTACAAACAGTAGTATGAACAGTAGTCCTCCTGTTCATCACTCGACGCCTCTCCTGTGATAATTTCACAGATGAGCATCACTCCTATCTTTGTTTCCTCAGCAGTCTGGTCCCAAAACTAAACGTCCAAATTTCTACGTTCTACAATGGAATGAGGCCATGGAGAAAATACCTTTGTGCCGGCCTTTCCATGGCCTTGTCAGTACTGGAATGTCCAAACCCAAAGCCCTTGCAGAAAGAGCTGCTTCCTCACAGTGCCAGAGGCCCAAGTTCAATCCTGACCTTGGGTGCTGTCTGTGGAGTTTTCACATTCTCCCTGGGACCATGTGGGTTTTTTCCCGGTGCTCCAGTTTTCACCCACATCTCAAAGATGTGCAGGTTTGTGGGTTAATTAGTCTCTAAATTGCCCCAAGTGTGCACGGAGTGGGTGTGAAACTAGAATAACATGAACAGGTCGGTGATAGACAGTGTGGAATCTGTTGGCTGAAGGGCATGTTTCCATTCTGTATCTACAAACTAAACTAAGCTCAAACTGGTGCTATACACTGCTGCTTTACACATTTATAAATTAGTTTCAATTTTTAGACCCTTATTTTTTATCATTCTTTTCTATTTTGTTTCTCAGGGAATTTCTGACTGGCTTTCACAAGCGGAAGGTGGAGAGAAGAAAGAAGGCTTTGCAAGAAATTAAAACAAAACTGAAGGAGGAACAAAAACGTGTGAAGGAGGAGGTGGGAGACATTGATTAGCACTGGTAGACACAAAACGCTGGAGAAACTCAGCGGGTGGGGCAGCATCTATGGAGAGAAGGAATTGGTGACATTTCTGGGTCAAGCTTTGTTTAAAGTAAATGGGGTTATTAGTGACCATCTTACACAGCAAACCTTCGCAATAAGGGACCTCTGCATAGTGGATTTTGGTTATAGCAGACCGACTAACGGCAGTTACGGACAACCTCCCCCACTCCCTGGTTCACTATTTCCAGGGTTTACTGTCTGGCCCCAATCCACCAAGTTTGTTTAAAGAAGAACATCCAGAGTTTGGTCCTAGGAGGCTGAATGCATGACAACCACTGATGAACAATATAGAAAAATAGGAGCAGGAGTAGGTCATTCGGCCCTTCAAGCTAGCTAGCTAGCTAGCTAGGTCATTCAATATGATCATGGCTGATCATCTAAAATCAGTACCCCCCCCCCGTTCCTGCTTTTTCCTCATATCCCTTGATTCCTTCAGTGCTAAGTGTTAAATCTAATTCTCTCTTGAAGCAGCAAGGGTTGGGGATTCACAATTAAACTATGCTGCAGTATTTCCTAATCATTTTTTGATTTGCAGAGACGCAAAGAATATGTGAAGATGTTCAAAGAAAGGCAAGAAGCATTGGGTAATTTTGCATCTTTTAATCAAACTAGCTGCAGATTTTATTTATTCTTGAACTGAACAGCAATTTTTATTTTGTCTTAGATAGACACAGAAAGCTGGAGTATTTCAGATGGTCAGGCAGTATCTCTGGAGAAAAGGAATAGATGATATTTTGGGTCGAGACCCTTCTTTAGACTGGTCTACCTTAGAGTATTAGTTACACAGCACAGAAACGGGCCTTTCAGACCCAAAACGTCGCTATTCCTTTTCTCTGGTGATGTTGCCTGACACACTGAGTTACTCCAGCTTTTTGTGTCTATCTTCAGTGTAAACCAGCATCTGCAGTTCCTTCCCGCGCATTTATTCTGTCTTATTTTGCTCCTATGTAAAGCTTGGGATATTTTACCAGGTTTAAGACACTATATAAATGCAAATGCAGATTTTGTATATTAATGTCCTAAACCTGCTGATTCTAATTACGTGCTCCCCGTTCATCCCATTCCAGGAGTACAGTGCTTGAAATTGATGACATTGTTTCATAGATACATAGACAATAGGTGCAGGAGTAGGCCATTCGGCCCTTCGAGCCAGCACTGCCATTCAATGTGATCATGGCTGATCATCCACAATCAGTACCCCGTTCCTGCCTTCTCCCCATGCCCTTTGATTCCGCTAGCCCTAAGAGCTCGCTCTAACTATCTTTTGAATGCATCCAGTGAATCGTCCTCCACTGCCTTCTGAGAATTCCACAAATACACAACTCTCTGGGTGAAAACGTTTTTCCTCGTGTTGTTTTCTGCAGAGGAAGCTGACGAGTTGGATCGACTGACAACGTCCAAGAGAGAATGCGTTCAGTACGACCATCCAAACCACACAGTCACCGTGACAACAATCAGCAGCTTAGATCTGGGCCGCACCAACATGATCTTCGATGGTGCCAATCAGGTGACTAAATAGTTGAAACTGACAGCTAGCAAAGGCGAAATAATATTGCCTACATGGCAACAATAGTTTAGAAAACACATTGAGTAGTTTGGCAAAAATGGATAATTCGTCACTTTCGTTACCATGGCATTTGCCACCTTCGTGATGTCGGTTTTAACGAAGGGTGCTCATCTGACACTGTCGAGAGACTGGAATTATTCCTTGCTGGTATTTCTCTTCATTCCCCTGGTCCATTGGTACAGTTGTGATCTTGCTCTGGTCCATTGCATCAGTTTTAGAGGATGGATAATGTCCTTCCCTATACCAAAGACTTGTGAGTTGGTAGGTTAATCGACCTCTGTAAATTCTCCTTAGTGTGCAGGCGGTAGAATCTGGAGATACTGGGTAGGAATGTGAAGGTTTAAAATGGGATAAGTCGAAGTAGATGCTTGATCTTCAGTGCTGACTTGCTGGGCCTAAAGGACAATTTTCTGTGCTATATAACTCTATAAGAACTGTTAAATCTAAAGTATGTAAAATAAACGTGGAGGCTCGGGGTGTGGACAGAGAATGTCTGCCAGGAAGAACTTTGATTTTAGATATTGTGTGTGCATAAACTTAACACCTCTCGTGTAGTAAACTGGCCCAGGGCACTTTCCAGAGGTGATGTCAAATAAGATCTGATATTGGGAGGTGTGAGGATGAATGACTCCAAGTTTAGTGGAAGAAGTAGGTTTAAAAAAAAAAGAGTGGAATAGAGCTTCAGTGAGGAAATGGATGTCAGGGTGGACGAGTGGTCCAAGGTGCCAGACTCAAGGAGTCCTTCCGTTGGAGCATGGGTGTTCTTTGATTAGTACTGGTGCCAAGGGTTATGGGGAGAAGGCAGGAGAATGGGGTTAGGAGGGAGAGATAGATCAGCCATGCTTGAAAGATGGATGGGCCGAATGGCCTAATTCTGCTCCCATCATCTGCTCCTATTATGACCGTATGAAATTATAGAGCGTTGAGATCTACTTCTCCAACTTGTAAGATGCTCTTTATGCTCAATTTTTTTTTTCTCGTAGCTGCTTTTGTAGATTGGTATAACATTTTGATAACTTACTTCTAATATAGAACTTGCTGTGCCTTAGTTCTATATTATTCCAGAGTTGTTATAAGAAGTTATTTTTTTATGCTCTGCATGCTATAATCTGCTTCAAATTTTGTTTGGAAATTAACTCGGTCTGAGCAGCTACTTCATTCTACGAGCTGAGAACTGAAGAATTTACAATGCCGGAGGTTCTGATTTGCGCCCGGTTTCCAATGGACCCTGCACGCTGGGGCTGATGTCGTTGTGCTTGTGTGAACGTGGATTTATTTTCTTATTTTAGGAGTCGACAGAAGTTAAGGAAGAGCAGGCAGCAGAGAATGGTGAGGAAGAGGAAATGCCTGCGACAAGTGACAACCCATTACCGAGGAAACGAACTGAACCCATCATGTCTGCAAAGTAAGTGGAATATTAGGGGATGTTATCGGTTTGGAAACTTTTACAAGATTCAGTGGTCAGGTGCATCTGGACTGAATCTGTGATGTCCTTTAAATGGAGGTTCCATTGATAGTCCACCATCTAGGGCAGGGGTGGGGAACGTTTTCATGTTGGAATGCCGCATTAAGTGAGCAGTAATCTAATAAGGCTGCATCCAAGAAACTTCAATTGGATACACTTCACGACATTTATCTTGAAGGTTGTTGAAGAAATCTATTCCTCGTGTCCTACCCGTAAGAGTGCCCAAAGCGAGTAACTCTTCGTGGCAATAAAATAGTCCTCATGACTGACTAATGTTTAAATTGTGGCCGTCAGTCGGGGAGGATTGTTTTGTTGAATCTTCTTTTACTCTTTGGTATTTTAAATACGTTCATTTTAAGATTAAAATAAAAATAATAAAAGACGAATAAAAACATATTAATAAATATAAAAGGATTTGTTCTACAAAATTTGGATTCATTCAAAAGGCCGCAGTTATTGGTCTCGAAGGCCGCAGGTTCCCCACCCCTTATCTAGGGGATATCATAGAGTTGATCTTTTTATGCTTTGTAGTGTCATGGGTCAAAATGCCCAGTAAATCTGTCAAGCCCCCAGCACTGTTTAACAGGCTAGGTCTCTGGCAAACCCCCATCACTCATCCATGCATGGGATATCAATATCATATTGATGTATAATACCACACATATCATTGCCAGGGATAGGCTGTGGCGTGCACCGTGGCCCTCTCTGGTGAATGACAGGGAAATGCTTGGGGGTTGTTTATTACTGGTCCTTTTTGGGATACAGAGCACCTCGTTCCCCTCATCACACAGCTGAGAGACATCAGGTCAATCGCACGGCAGTAAAGCATAGCTTAGGGTTAATGCAGGTTGTAAGTTTTGTTTTTTATATGGATGCAAATATATACAATGCATCACTATCCACCCCTCACCATAAGATCGAGGCTTGAACTGTTTTCGTCTAGGGCTCCTTTTCTGAGCTGACACTGGGTCTGAGGCCTCTTGCCTCTGAGGCCTGGGGGGTTGTTCTTAACACACAATGAAGCAAAGATCCTATAGCGAGCAAGATAGACCACACGACGAAAAAGACGTAGAACGGTCATGGGCGGATTCATGGGTAATTTTCGGCCCCATTTCCGTAACCGGCTTCCGTCTCCGCACCAAAGATCCCGTCACAGCGGAGCAAAGATACTAGTGCTGAGACGGAAACCGGTTACGGAAACATCCTCGTAAAAATCAAAGTTCTTTGGTAAAAATCTTCTCCTCATTTTCAGAATTATAATTTATTAACACAAACTGTCCCCCCGCAACGTTGATTACACTGCGAGAGGGATACCTAAAGTCAGGTAGGGTTACTGAAATGGATGAAAAAAAGACCCATGTTCCGCTCCGTTGCGTACTACACGTCAGCCCATTGCATTTAGCAGGAGTGGTCTATCTTGCTCCGCTATGGGATCTTTGCAATGAAGGGTCTAATTTCCCTCCACAGATGCTGCTTGACCCGCTGAGTTTCTCCCGCAGTTTGGGTTTCCTATTTTATAACACAATGTTCCGGACTTTGAAACAATTGCCACTCCTTTTGTTTCGCTAGGATTTCTTCACTGACATCTGCGCTGCACTCGGCCAGTAAGAAACAACTGAAAGGAAAGAAGAGTGCTCGGAAGGTCAAACCCCTCCCCAAAGGCAAAACGACAAAATCACAGAGGCGGAAACGGACAGGAAGGCCGGGGAGTGAGATATGAATCTCAAAACACTTTCTCTTGGGCTTTTCTACGTTCCAAACTGCAAGATGGCTGAGCAACATCGATGCTTAAACTGAGTAATCAAATCCCAGGACTTACAAATGGAGGCAGCTCGCCCAGGAAAAAAATCGACCATAGTTTGCTAGACTTGGACGTTGTCAGATCAATCCATGTAAGGACCAGTCAAAGTGTAGAAATAAGGAATTGCTGGTGCTGGTTTACAAAAAAAAGGGCGCAACGTGCTGGGGTAAAGTCCCAACCAGAAACGTCGCCTCTCCATGCCCTCCTGAGATGCTATCTGACCCGCTGATCTCCAGCAGTTTTCATACACATGCAAGTGTATCTGTTTTGGATCTTTTTGTTTGTAGGACCGGACTGTTCTTCATCTACAAAATTCTTTAATGTTCTCTCGTCATGATATTTGTGTAATCTACTAATGTGGCTTGGGTTCATCTTACAGGAGACACAAGGAATCATGTTGTTTACAAAAAACACAAATTGCTGGACTTGAGTCCGAAAGGGGGACCGAACCCGAAACATCCGCTATCCATGTCCTGCAGAGCTGCTGCCTGTCCCGCTGAGTTAAGGGCCTGTCCCACGAGCATGCGACCTGCGTGCGGCAAGCGTGACTAAACCGGAAGCGGGGGCTGCGCGGAGGTCGAGTGAATGACGTGAAGTTCACGCATGACGTACGGCGTCAAGACGCTGTGTATGCCCGTCGAGGCGGTGCATACGCCCGTCGAGGCGGCTGCGGGCCGGCAGGCCGTTGCCGCGCGGAATTTTCGAACACGGTCAGTTTTTCGGAGCCCCGCGCGATGTCAGGACCAGCTCCGCACACTACTCCATACCACTCCGGCGATCGAAGTGGGACCGGCCCCGCAAGGCCGTACGGCTCAAGCCACCACGTTAGGTCGCGCTTGCCGCATGGAGTTGCATGCTCGTGGGACATGCCCTTAACTCTAGCACTTTGTGTGTGTTTTTTTTAAACATCTCAGAGGAGCTTGGACACCTCTTTGTCGCTTGCTTAGTCTACAGTCAGTGTGGAAAGGCCATTAAGTCACTGCCTGCTCTGCTCAGAATTACGGGTGTTCTGAGATGGATCTTATCATCCGGTGCAGGTAGTCAAGTGGGTCCCATTTATAACTTTCTAGCTCACATTTAATAATGCCAATTAAACCTGAGAACTGATTACTGTGTTGGGTTGATGGAGGTATGGATTCTGATTTTTGTTTTAATGCAGCGCCTTAAGAGTTTAGAGTTTCGTTGTTGAGCTGATGCGGAATGTGCACGTTACTATGTTTGACCTGATCTGAATCATCCATTTTTTTTCAAATTAAATTCTGTTCTTACATTTTGTAAACATGTTTATTGGCTTGTCAGAAGCAAAGTACGATTTTTCTGTGACTTGACTCCGTGAGCTTTATATCTTCAGATGTGCACTGTGTCTCCTGTGACTTTATGCATTGGTGTTGTCGGTGTCAGTCGGGCTATCCTTGAAGCTGAACAGCTGTAAGGCGTCAACTCTCTTCAGCTGCCTCCTGAATTCCACCTCCAAATAGTTGTTCTGTTGTTCAACTGAACTTGATCTTTCTGCGACTATTTCAACAATGCGAGTTGCAGCATCGAACAAACCTATGGGGTTACATTCAACATGGAATCAGCTGCAGTAGTTGCCAGCAGTTGTGTTCGCAGGGCAAAAATATGTGGCATTATCTTCCAGAAGGTGGAGTTTTGAAAGTGATAGGGGTGGATATTCCTTTCACTTCATACAGTGCTGCACCAGGACTTGCTTTGATTGCTACTGAATTTTAAGAAAAGCTACACACCACGTGGTGTGAAATTGTCCAAAAATATCCCTGCCAGTGTGGCACTGAATAATTAAGTCCCTGCAGTTTTCTTTCGACGGTGGGAATTTTCCTCCCCTAAAATAAATTTAGTTCTTTGAATTATTAACGTCAGTCCTGATGGTCTCGGCCAAGTACATACCTGAAGAGCTTTTTGTTTGCAAGAATCGGTATGTGGTGATTGTGTTGAACCTTGAAATATCCAAAACACTTTGTTGCCAATTCAGAATTTTTGAAATGTGTCCACCATTGTCATGGGAATAGTGTCGGTCAAAGTGGTAGGGTTCCACAAAAAACAAGCAAGCATTGAAATAGCAAACTGATAATTTTCTCTTTTATCAAAAAGTGATGCAAGCCTAAACATTGGCCCGGAATTTAGGGGGACCTTCCTGCCCGTTAAATAGTACCTGGGGATCACCTGAGTTCACCGAGAAGGCAAGGAGGCATCCAACACAGAAAATAACTCCTTGAACAGTGCAGTTACACTAGTTAATTACTGCAGCGGTCAGTCAGGAATGCGCTTCCGAGCCTACAGTGTTCAAAGGCTAATTGATAATGGAAACATAATCACCACATATGATGAAGGGTGATGAAGAGTAGGGGGCGGAGGTTAGCTCTACGGGAAAACGAGGTAACTTTTTTTACACAAAGGGTGGTGGGTGTATGAAACGAACTGCCGGAGGAGGTAGTTGAGGCAGGTGCTATCGCAACGTTTAAGATACATTTAAACAGGTACATGGATAGGTTAGGGGTATAGGGGATATGGGACATGTTGGGCAAGTTGGGCCGAAGGGCCTGGTTCCACGCTGTATGACTGACTAATCCTAGCAAGGAAGAAAAATCAACGATGATTTGGGATTAATGTATGAAAGAATAAGTTTATTGGCCAAGTATTCACATACAAGGGATTTGCCTTGGTGCTCCGCCTGCAAGTGACAACGGCATACAGTGACCGTTAGGAATGACACATAAAACAGTAAACATTAATAATAAAACATTGATTAAACATGTGAATTAAATAAAATACCAGAGCAAAATGAGGCTCCAGATTTTTGGTTATTGAGTAGCTACTACTCGTGGGAAAAGGGTAGTTTCCAAATACACAGGACAAGATGTTAAAATTCCAAAGTGCCAAATGTCAACTTGCTCCCGCTGGTGATGGGAGCCTTATGCACTCACCTATGTTGGCACAGACTGTGTGGGCTGGAGGTCTAGATTCACCCTGCTGTATTTCTACCGCTCGGACATCTTCTGGAAGGCCTTTGAGCTGAAACAGGTGTCGCAGATGACGTGCGGATCAGTTCTGTATAGTAACAAGTGCAAGGCTAGGACTTTTCAATTAGCTGGCTGTTTGTGGAATCTGGTGCAGAAATGACTATTATAGTGGTCACGGTGTGTACAATTGGAGACCTGGAGCAACGAGAGAAATTGTTTTAATGTAAAATGTAACTTCCCCCCTTTTCCCCTCCCTCTCTGAAAGTGATTCGCCGCTCGATGTGTTCGACTTGCGCTTCCAACCATAATTGACAGCACAAACCACCAACGAGGATCTGGTCGGCGTTCCCCGCTCCCCAATTGTAAGGCTGGGTGAATAATAGGCGCTGATGGAGCCGCACCAGCAGGTACTATGTGTAGCAGTATCCGGGCAGCTGCGACTTTATGTCAAGATTGCAACTTCTTAAACATGTCCCCCCCCCCCCCCCCCCCAAAAAAAAAAAAAAATCCCTGCAAAGAGCAGGCGCCGTTTCTTTCTTGCCGAAGGAGCCGCGGGCATGTTTGCTCCATGTACTGGAAAGCTGTGACAGAGGCAATCAGTTTGGAGAGCTGTATGAATGCTTGCTGAAATAAATTGGGCGGAAAAAAAACACACCCCATCTCCACCACGGACTTTGACACACGGCGCCGCGAAATAGACAATAACATGCGTTTTGAAAAGCAGCATTTTAAAATGCAGGGGATTTGCTGGCGAGAGTTTGGAGTGTTGCCCCTTTGGAGTTGTGCAGACATGCACCCGGGACGTGTGCTGCATCGGGGCTACAACTACAGATTTACTGCATTTCTTGGCAAGTGTTTCCACAGTTGAAGACTCGGCTGCAACTTATGTAACTAACTGGCCGGACCCTGGGGAGTTCAGCTCGTTTGGTCCCCGACTGGCCGCAGACAGAAGGCAAAGCCCACCAAGTCTGCAAGGGTGAAATGAAGCAATTTGTCTCTCCTTTTTTTAGGCAACTCCAACTTTTACTCGATGGCTCCCAGTGAGTTTTCGGGGATGGTTTTTGTCGTCAGTCCACGGGCTTGCTTGAAGTTCCAGGCAAATGTTTTTGACAGGAGCAGGTGCCAAAATTGCTTCAAGCCCTTTGATCTCCACCGACGAGACTGCGGTCGCGGTGCCAACCAGGTGATACACGAGTCGAGCTTTAATAATTCATGTTTTATTTTGTATATTTTCAAAGAGCTCCAGTGATCAGCATCCAAGATGTTCAAAGGGCCCTCTCTGGACCTGAAAACAAATGATAATTTTAACAGCATTTAAATAATTATGGTGCAACAAGGTTAATTCCAGGGATGGCAGGACTGCCATATGCTGAGAGAATGGAGCAGCTGGGCTTGTACACTCTGGAGTTTAGAAGGATGAGAGGGTATCTCATTGAAACATATAAGATTGTTAAGGGTTTGGACACGCTAGAGGCAGGAAACATGTTCCCGATGTTGGGGGAGTCCAGAACCAGGGGCCACAGTTTACGAATAAGGGGTAAGCCATTTAGAATGGAGATGAGAAAACACTTTTTCTCACAGAGAGTGGTGAGTCTGTGGAATTCTCTGCCTCAGAGAGTGGTGGAGACCGATTCTCTGGATGCTCTCAAGCCAGAGCTAGATAGGGCTCTTAAAAATAGCGGAGTCAGGGGATATGGGGAGAAGGCAGGAACGGGGTACTGATTGGGGATGATCAGCCATGATCACATTGAATGGCGGTGCTGGCTCCTTGAAGGGCCGAATGGCCTACTCCTGCACCTATTGTCTATTTATAATATTCATTGTTCATCAAAGCCCGACCACATTTGGAAGAGGACTAATAGAAGTTTCTCAAATTATGAGGCATAGGTAGGGTAGCGAGTTAGAATCTTTGTCCCAAGTTGGAAATGTCAAATATTAGAGCGCATAGTTTTAAGGGAAGAGGCAGAATGTTTAATTGCGAGACAAAGTCCTAGCTGGGTGAAGGGTTTGAGTAAGCCGAATGGTGACCATGAGACCGCAGTGTAGTTTGCCGGAGGAGAATATCTTTGACGGGAAATTGAATTTAAAGGAAACAGTCACCAGGAATTCTGAGCTAAGAAAATATTACTGTATCGATGAGACTGAGTTGGGGAGAGGAAGTTTCTCATGAGTGGAATGTATGATGCAGTTCTTCCTTTACTGAGTGATTTCAGAGAGCCAGTTGCAACACTGTGCAACCTCACACCATCATTGGATCAAAATATCAAAGTAACCAGCTTTGTGCAAAATGTAAATATCATGGGATGGGTACACTGTGCAGAATGTTGAATTGGCTGCACCATTTTTCAGATGCCGCAAATGCACACTCTTTTACCCCGGGTAGGGGAATCAAAAACAAGTGGGCACATGTTTAAGGGTGAGAGAGGGGCAAGATTTAATGCGTGCCCAAGGGGCAATGTTATCACTGAGAGGGTGGTGGGTTAATGGGACGAGCTGCCAGAGGAGGTAGTTGGCAGATGCTGTAACAGCATTTCTAAGACATATGGGCAGGTACATAGACAGGAAAGGTTTAGAGGGATATAAGGGTCAAGAGCGAGCAAATGGACCAGTTTAGATGAGGCATCTTGGTTGGCATGGACGAAGGGCCTGTTTCTGTTCTACATGAGTTTATGATCATAGTGAATGGCGGTGCAGGCTCAAAGGGCCGAATGGCCTACTCCTGCACCTATTTTCTATGTTTCTATGACTAAATCAAATGCTAACAAGCTGACGAGTCTTTGTGATTCTGAAGGAGTTCATTAGAACGATTTGATTGTGTTCTTTTGTAAGTCTCCTTCCCTAATTCTCTATTGAGATCTGGCAGGGGGTTATTTTTAAATATCTTAGAGTGTGCCACTCATTGTACGTTGAATGTATAGACAACTATTTGCAGCTTTGTCTGTGATTTGCGTGGAGGGAGCTGTGCTCTTGCTCACTCAAAGGAACAAACAAATTAATAAGGCTTCCCTGGGCAGATTCAGAAGAAAGTTTCACAGTGCGAGCTAGCGTATTGTGCTTGAACATGCGCCAACTCAGGTTTAAGATGTTTGTGTAAAAGGATTAAATACTAATTACTTTCGCAAAGCCAGTGGTTGGTATTTGGCTGGGGAATTGAAATCTTGAAAAGCAAAGAGCAGTCGGATGGAATTCAAGATTCAACAGAAATCACATTAGGACTGATTAGCTGGATACTTATTGGCCTAAATCTTGCGAGGAAAGTAGAGTGCTTTGATGCATGCTGTTATTAATGTGCAATTCTGCCTACAAATTTAGAGGATTATCAGCAATTACATTGTCAGCCTTCAGATTGATTCATTCAGTTTGCTTTCCACAAACCGAATGTTGCCCTTTTCGCCTCACTGTGTTTTAGTTAAAAACTTGTTTCATTGTGTATTAATTGTATAATAATTCCCTATTAAATTAAGGTTAGGACTTGCTCTTAGTGTCGTAAGCACCCTTGTAATCCTGTGATAATTAATGCACTGCCAGTCGAACATGGAGGGGAAACGTTTAATGCTTTGCTGCGAGTCTCAGATTATTCTTAGAAATGTCAAACATGTCACCAACATGGGGGTGGGGGAGGGGGGGGGGAGGGGGGTGGGGGAGGGGGGGGGGGGGGGGGGGGGGGGGGGGGGGGGGGGGGGGCTACCTGGAACTTTGCATTCACGCTGACTTCTAGTGGAGCAGGGGTTCCCAACCTTTTTTGTTCCGTTTACACCCTGGCAACTTTTCAAAAGTAAGTTTGATCAGTCATTTTAGTTTACAACCAGGTTCAGGAATAGCTACTTCCCCACAGCCATCAGGCTATTAAACCTGGCTCGGACAAAACTCTGATTATTAATAACCCATTATCTGTTATTTGCACTTTATTCAGTTTAATGTGTATATATTTATATTATGGTATATGGACACACTGATCTGTTTTGTAGTCAATGCCTATTATGTTCTGTGTGCTGAAGCAAAGCAAGAATTTCATTGTCCTATCAGGGACACATGACAATAAACTCTCTTGACTTGACTACCATAATAAAGCAACTGACAAAGGGGACATTTTAAAATATTGTGTTTAACAAATCCAGAATCAACAAATTTACCCCTTGGGCAGGTGACATTTACCCCCTGGTTGGGAACCCTTGTTGTAGAGCAATCCAGTGAGTGGGGGAAATCATTGTACACTATTTGATATTGTAGACGGCTATTTCTATTGTTCAGACTGCAATGGAGAGAAGAAATGGGATGAATGTTCGTTGACTGGTGTAAACAGCTGTCTGATGGTCGGCACAGACTCAATGGGCCGTAAAGGTTTGTTTCTGTGCTGTATCTTTCAATGAATGGTGTCCCACCGCTCGAGTCTCTCCGCTGAGCATGGGATAGAGGAGCAAACTTTTTCCAGGGTGGAAATGTCAAAGGTCGGAGAGCGTAGCTTTACGGTGAAAGGGGCAAAGTTCAAAGGAGAAATGCGGGTCAGATTATTTTTTCAGACAGAGGGGTGCGGGTGTGGATGGAACACGCTGCCTGGTGTGGTGGTGGAGGCAGATGCGATGGTGGTATTTCAAAAGCCTTTGCGGGGTGGAAGATTGCAACCTTCACGTGGTCCGCCCTGTTTCGACTAATGCAATCAACTCGACATGCACAAACGGAAGATCAAATAGAACAAGTCGTCCAACAAGTTTAGGCTGTGCACGCCACACACAGAAGAAGAAGAAGAAAAGCCTTTGGGTAGCAACATGGACATGCAGGGAATATGGATCACATTTGATTTAACTTCACATCGTGTTCAGCACGGACATTGTGGGCCGAAGAGGCTGTTCCTGTACTGTTCTGCGTAATATGGAGGTTGGAATGGAAGGGGAAATGCTGGCCAGTGTTCACAAACTGCTTGGCTGGTACTGAAGGTAGACACAAAGTGCTGGAGTAACTCAGCGGGACGGGCAGCCTCTTTGGAGAGAAGGAATGGGTGACGTTTCGGGTCGAGACCCTTCTTCAGACTTGGCTGGTACTGTGCAGATCTGAGCTGCTATCTGAGCCGTCACGTTTGTTTTCATTCACATTCGTATCACAGGATGTTTTCATTCACATTCATATCAGCACCAAAACACAGCATCCATCTTGTCTGAATGAATGCAAGCCTTGTTCTCCACTAACAACTATGTAGACTCCTGTGTGGAGTTTGTACGTTCTCCCTGTGTCCGCGTGGGCTTTTCTCCCAGTGCTCCGGTTTCCTCCCAAATGCTAAAGATTCAAGATTCAAGAGAGTTTATTGTCATGTGTCCCTGCATAGAACAATGAAATTCTTGCTTTCCTTCAGCACAACAGAACATAGTAGGCATGAATACAGAACAGATCAGTGTGTCCATTGACTTGCAAATTTGTATGTTTGTTGGTCTATTGGCTTTAAAAAACTGTCCCAAGTGTGCAGGATAGAACTGGAGAATGGACAATAGTTGGCCAGTTTCTACAGTGTATAACCATATAACCATATAACAATTACAGCACGGAAACAGGCCATCTCGGCCCTACAAGTCCATGCCGAACAAATTTTTTTCCCCTTAGTCCCACCTGCCTGCACTCATACCATAACCCTCCATTCCCTTCTCATCCATATGCCTATCCAATTTATTTTTAAATGATACCAATGAACCTGCCGACACCACTTCCACTGGAAGCTCATTCCACACCGCTACCACTCTCTGCGTAAAGAAGTTCCCCCTCATATTACCCTTAAACTTCTGTCCCTTAATTCTGAAGTCATGTCCTCTTGTTTGAATCTTCCCTATTCTCAAAGGGAAAAGCTTGTCCACATCATCTCTGTCTATCCCTCTCATCATTTTAAAGACCTCTATCAGGTCCCCCCTTAACCTTCTGCGCTCCAGAGAATAAAGACCTAACTTATTCAACCTATCTCTGTAACTTAGTTGTCTGTATCTCCAGACTAAACATTTAAACCAAGCTAGGCACTGCTTAACTTCCCTTGACCCTGCTTCTGAGCTTGAGGTTTACGATGTTAATTTATAATCTCTAAAGCAGCTGCTAGCTAGCATGACTAGTTTTGGAGGTAAGTTAAAAAAATATAGCACTGGTGCAGTTTGGATGCAGCTCCACGTCGCAACATGTTCTATCTGTACATCGCAACATGTTTCATCTTCCTGCGTGTGTAAAGTATCTGTGCGCAGTGATACCCGAGGCTCACTACTGAGGGAACCAAAAATAGATTGGTCTGAAGAAGGGTTTCGGTCCGAAACGTTGCCTATTTCCTTCGCTCCATAGATGCTGCCGCGCCCGCTGAGTTTCTCCAGCAATTTTGTCCACCTTCGATCTTCCAGCATCTGCAGTTCCTTCTTGAATAAATTGGAACTAATGGCCCAAATCTTGCCCGGAGGTGATCGCTGTCACAGTCCTTTAGCTCGAAGGCATTTTTGCCCAGTGACTTGCTGGGAATCTAAGCTGCTAAAGCAACACCAAGTTAATGAGTAACTTGATGCTCCAGTTATAATGGTGTATCTGGAAGCCAGTTTGTACTCATCCATGGTTGCCTTTGGGAAGGTGTTGGTGAAGCACCCCCTACCTAGTCTTATGGTGATGGGTGGCCCTGCTGCACTTTTGGGTACAACACCAAAACACGGCCTCCATTTGCCTGCATGAATGCATACTACTAGATACTTGCACCTCCTCCAACCTCATCTACTATATCCGTCGTTTAAAATGTGGACTCGCATACTTCGGCGAGACCAAGCGTAGACTGGGCGATCATTTCGGTGAACACCTTCGCTCAGTCTGCCTGAACCTACCTAATCTCCCGGTTGCTAAACACTTTAATTCTCCTTCCCATTCCCACACTAACCTTTCTGTCCGTCGTCTCCTCTATTGTCGGAGTGAGGCTAAACGCAAGTTGGAGGAACAGCATCTCATATTTCACTTGGGCAGCTTACAGCCAAGTGCTATGAATATTAATATCTCTAACTTCAAGTAACCCTGGCATTCCCTCTCTCTCTCTATCCCTCCCCCACCCAAGTTGCACCAGCTTCTCATTTTCACCCAACAAACAGCTAACAATGGCCTGTTTCCTTTATCATCTTTACTACTTTGCACGTCCTTCATTCATTGTTCTTTATCTCTCTACATCACCGTCTGTATCTCTCGTTTCCCTTTCCCGTGACTTTCAGTCTGAAGAAGGGTCTCGGCTCGAAACATCACCCGTTCCTTCTCTCCAGCGTTGCTGCCTGTCCCGCTGAGTTACTCCAGCTTTTACCCAAATGTTTTTTTAATGTTGTGAAAGTGACTGCTTCAACTACCTCCTCCGGCAGCTTGTTCCATATACCTATCACCCTTTGTGTAAAAAGAAAGTTGCCTTCCAGGTGCCTATTAAATATCCTCCCCCCCCCCCCCCCCCCTCACCTTAAACCTAAGCTATGTCCTCTGGTACACAAAATTGCTGGAGAAACTCAGCGGGTGCAGCAGCATCTATGGAGCGAAGGAAATAGGCGACGTTTCGGGCCGAAACCCTTCTTCAGACTGATGGGGGGTGGGGGGGAGAAGGAAGGAAAAAGGGGAGGAACAGCCCGAGGGCGGGGGGGGAAGGTATATCCACTGCTATGTCCTCTGGTACTTGGTTCCCCAACCCTGGGGAGAAGATCCACTCCCTTGAGAAGGTGGGATGGGCTGTCAATAGACAATAGGTGCAGGAGTAGGCCATTCGGCCCTTCGAGCCAACACCGCCATTCAATATGATAGACAATAGGTGCAGGAGTAGGCCATTCGGCCCTTCGAGCCAGCACCGCCATTCAATGTGATCACGGCTGATCATCCCCAATCAGTACCCCGTTTCTGCCTTCTCCCCATATCCCCTGACTCCGCTATTTTTAAGAGCCCCATCTAGCTTTCTCTTGAAAGCATCCAGAGAACCGGCCTCCACCGCCCTCTGAGGCAGAAAATTCCACAGACAATTGAAGATGATCTTCTCGTGGATCTGCTGAGCAGCAGCTTACGGGATCCAGGCTGCGTGAGAATAAATGAACCTTGTCGGGTCTCCAAGCCGGGAAGGTAATAGAGGACTTATAAAATAGTCATGACCTACATCAGAGTTGGCTCCGAGCGTATTGGATTACAACATTGTTCAAAGTGAGATATCATGGGTTAGTGTGGGACAATGGAAGCTGTTGAACGATATGTAACAGGTTAGTGCTTCTGATATTCTGGGCAAACTGGATTGTGATGAGTAGGGGCTACATGTACGAGTCTTTGCGTGTAACTGAAATATGTAAGTGGGGGGGGGCAAGGTCTGTCTATTTTTAGAACCGACAAGTTTAGTTAGAACCGAGATGCAGTGTTTCACACAAAAAGCTGGAGTAACTCTCCAGAGTGTCATCGCTGAATGATAAGTGTCACACATCTCCGGTGTAAACCAGCATCTGCAGTTCCTTCCGACACGTGCCGTGTTTCAGATGCCGTTTCCTTTGCGCGTTTTAGCAAAGAATATCCACCGTGTTTCTTCCCTCTGCCTCAGTTTAATGCACGTTATTTAAACATTCCTTTGTATTGGCATGCCCTTGTGTTTGGGCGGCACGGTGGCGCAGCGGCAGAGCTTACAGCACCAGGGTTAGATCCTGACTATGGGTGCTGCCTGGATGAAGTCTCTACCATCTACCTGTGTGCTCTGGTTTTCTCCCACATTCCATAGACGTGTGGGTTTGTAGATCAATTGGCCTCTGTAAATGTTCTCTAGTTCACAAGCTACAGGAGTAGAATTAGGCCACCTCCAGTTTAAATTCCATTTGGAATATTTTGGAGGACCAAGAACCAAGGCCATTCGGCCCATCGAATCTACTCTGCAGTTTGTAGGATAGAACCAGTTTGTGGTCGGTGGAAAATCCGTGGGCCGAAGGGCCTGTTTCCACGCTGTATCTCTCTAAACTAAATTAAGCTAAACTAAACTAAACGACCAGTGTACCACCATCCCCAAGGATAGAGGTTCAGGTTTAGGGCCCAGTAATGCCCTTGTTTTCCCTGCTAGGAGTGAGATTGAGTCTGAAGAACAGTCTCGTCCCGAAACGTCACCCATTCTTTCCCTCCAGAGGTACTGCCTGTCCCGCTGAGTTACTCCAGCATTTAGTGTCTATCTTGAATGAGATCGAGTGAGGTTTATTTAAGAAGGAACTGCAGATGCTGGAAAATCGAAGGTAGACAAAAGTGCTGGAGAAACTCAGCGGGTGCTGCAGCATCTATGGAGTGAAGGAAATAGGCAACGTTTCGGGCCTACTTCGAAACGTTGCCTATTTCCTTCGCTCCTTAGATGCTGCTGCACCTGCTGAGTTTCTCCAGCACTTTTGTCTACCTTCAAGTGAGGTTTATGCTTTCCTGCATCCCGGGGAAGCCTGTGGTGCGATGAGAGGCAGGAGCCGTCTCTTACTGCTGCTCCCGAGCTGTAATTATGTGTCTTGAAACAGAGAGCCTTAGTGATGAGCCCGGCACAAAGGAGTGTTGCACAGATCCCAGCTCCAGTCTGAACGAGGCACGATGTTGATGGTGGCTGGCACTGGCTTTGGCATCTGTCCCGGCTCGGACCTTGTGGCAGCTGTGACTGCACCAGGTAGAATCCCTCAGCGAGGATGTTCCTGTGCCACAGCAGACACGGTGAGGACGGGGGCATTCCAGCCAGAAAACCCCTCAGTATCTCACCACCCAGAACCCACTTTGCTCTGCATCTCCTCCTCTCCACCCCTCACGCTCCTCCTGGCACCAGTAGGATTGTAAATTGTCCGAAGTGTGTTGGTGTGTGGGCATCGCTGGTCGGCGTGGACTCGGTGGGCCAATGGGCCTGTTTCCCCTTTGTATCTCTAAACTAAAACTAAATTAATCACTGCCGGTACTGGTGCAGTGAATAGAGACATAGAAAATAGGTGCAGGAGAAGGCCATTCGGCCCTTCGAGCCTGCATCGCCATTCAATGTGATCATGGCTGATCATAAAACTGAAATGTGTAAGGAGGCAGAATTGAAGCAGCAAAGGTTCACCAGTGGTGTGGAGGTTACAGAGGGGGCGAGGGATACAGGGGCTTGAAAACATGCTGAAGTAGTTTAGATACGCTGGCAGACTGAGGATGGGCTGTGGGGATGAGTCTGAGGCCTTCTTGGGCAGAGGTCAGGGCAAAACCAGACATGGTGTATGTTAGGAAGGAACTGCAGGTGCTGGTTTAAACCAAAGACAGACAAAATGCTGGAGTAACTCAGCAGGACAGGCATAGTCAAGGGTCAAGAGAGGTTTATTGTCATATGCCCCAGATAGTCATATGTCCCAGATCCTTGTGATTGAGGCAGTGCAGAGTAGGTTCACTAGATTGATCCCTGGGATGGCGGGACTGTCATATAGAAACATAGAAATTAGGTGCAGGAGTAGGCCATTCGGCCCTTCGAGCCTGCACCGCCATTCAATATGATCATGGCTGATCATCCAACTCAGTATCCCGTACCTGCCTTCTCTCCATACCCCCTGATCCCCTTAGCCACAAGGGCCACATCTAACTCCCTCATGAGAAAAGATTGAAAAGACTAGGCGTTTAGAAGGATGAGGGGATATCTTATAGAAACCTATAAAATTATAAAATTATACAAGCTAGATGCAGGAAAAATGTTCCCAATGTTGGGCGAGTCCAGAACCAGGGGCCACACACAGTCTTAGAATAAAGGGGAGGTCATTTAAGACTGAGGTGAGAAAAAACGTTTTCACCCAGAGAGTTGTGAATTTATGGAATTCCCTGCCGCAGAGGGCAGTGGAGGCCAAGTCACTGGATGGATTTAAGAGAGAGTTAGATAGAGCTCTAGGAGCTAGAGGAGTCAAGGGATGTGGGGAGAAGGCAGGTACGGGTTATTGATAGGGGACGATCAGCCATGATCACAATGAATGGCGGTGCTGGCTCGAAGGGCCGAATGTCCTCCTCCTGCACCTATTTTCTGTCTTTCTATTTTTCTACAGGACAATGAAATTCTTGCTTGCTGCAGCACAACAGAATATGTAAACATAATACAGAACAGGAGATAAAAGTTCAGTGTGTCTATATATCATAGACCATATATATATACACAATAAATAAACAGACAAAATGCAATAGGCTGTTATTGTTCAGAGGTTGTTTGATTGTGTTTCACAGTCTGATGGCTGTGGGGAAGAAGCTGTTCCTGAACCTGGATGTCCCAGATTTCAAGCTCCTGTACCTTCTTCCCAATGGCAACGGAGAGATGAGTGTGTGGCTGGGATGGTGTGGGTCTTTGATGATGTTGGCAGCCTTTTTGAGGCAGCGACTGCTATATAGAACGAATGGGTGACTTTTCGGGTCGAGACTCTTCTTTAGACTGTCCCGCTGAGTTTCTCCAGCGTTTTGTATCTCTCATGTCGGGATTTGCAGAGTGGACTTTGGATCAAGTCAAAGATGGCAGGCCACAAAGGAAGCCATTGATAAAGCTTCTCATTCACTAAGCTGGGAGGTGGTGGACCTAGGCTGGTTGCTGGGAGTGAACCGTAACTCTTGTCTGAAGCAGATTTTTCTGTCTGATTGTGTAGTTGCAATATGGCGGTCTCGGCCCGGATCAGCAAGCCAGCGCACTTAACCAGGGGGATGTACGTCTCGCGTCTCCAGGCTGCAGTCTCTGCTGTAGAACCATCTCCGAGGAGGTGACTCCCAGGTAAACTCGCCCTCCGGATGCCGTGACTATTGTCCACGTCCTGCTGCATGTACATGTGGTCTGCTCCACAATGCTGAGAACTAGTCGCCGGGAGTGAACTTTGTGCATTCATCAGTAATCTGATGCGAGACTAAGCGCTGGCTCGGCCATCGTTTTGCTGAACACCTCCGCTCACAGTCTGCCTTGGCCCACCTGATCTCCCGGATTAGTTCAGTTCGGAGATACAGCGCGGAAACTGGCCCTTCACCCCACCGAGTCCATGCCGGCCAGCGATCCCCACACATCTACCTGCACCCACTAGGGACAATTTCTACATTTACACCAAGCCAATTAGCCTACAAACCTGTACGTCTTTAGAGTGTGGGAGGAAACCGAAGATCTCGGAGGAAACCCACGTGGGTCACGGGGAGAGAACGTACAAACTGTGTACAGACGTAGTCGGGATCGAACCTGGGTCTCCGGCGCTGCATTCGCTGTAAAGGCAGCAACTCTACCGCAGGGCTGGACAATTGTCCTCTGGCTAACACAACCATCTTCCTTTATGTGGGGGGGGGGGGAGAGGTGTGGGGGGGAGAGAGAAAAAGCGAGGGGGGGGGGGCGAGAGAAGAGAGAGAGAGAGGGGAGAGAGAGAGCAAGAGAGGGGGGGGGGGGGGGGGGTGGGGGTGGGGGCAAGAGACGTAGACGTAGAGGGCACCAGGAAATAAGGAATGAATTATAAGGGGGGGAATGAAGAAGTGGGGCAAGTCGGGATCGTCCACAGCTCGTGGTATGTTTATCGTAGCGGCGATGTCATTGAGTGATACAGTGTGGAAACAGGCCCAACTTGCCCACACCGGCCAACAATGTCCCAGTAACACTAGTCCCACCTGCCTGCTCTTGGTCCATAGCCCTCCAAACCTGTCCCATCCACGCCCCCTGCCGAACTGTTTCTTAAACGTTGGGATAGTCCCAGCCTCAACCACCTCCTCCGGCAGCTCGTTCCATACGCACCCACCCCACCGCCCTTTGTGTGTGTGAGATTCAGATTCAATTTTAATTGTCATTGTCAGTGTACAGTACAGAGACAACGAAATGCATTTAGCATCTCCCTTGAAGAGCGACATAGCAAACGATTTGATAAAAAAAAAATAATAAGTGGCCGCCGGGGGGGGGGTGGTGATTGGCAGTCACCGAGGTACGTTGTTTAGTAGAGTGACAGCCGCCGGAAAGAAGCTGTTCCTCGACCTGCTGGTTCGGCAACGGAGAGACCTGTAGCGCCTCCCGGATGGTAGGAGGGTAAACAGTCCATGGTTGGGGTGAGAGCAATCCTTGGCGATGCTGAGCGCCCTCCGCAGACAGCGCTTGCTTTGGACAGACTCAATGGAGGGGAGCGTGGAACCGGTGATGCGTTGGGCAATTTTCACCACCCTCTGCAATGCCTTCCGGTCGGAGACAGAGCAGTTGCCATACCATACTGTGATGCAGTTGGTAAGGATGCTCTCGATGGTGCAGCGGTAGAAGTTCACCAGGATCTGAGGAGACAGATGGACCTTCTTCAGTCTCCTCAGGAAGAAGAGACGCTGATGAGCCTTCTTGATCAGAGTAGAGGTATTGTGGGTCCAAGAGAGGTCATCGGAGATGTTGACTCCCAGGAACCTGAAGCTAGAAACACGTTCCACCTCCGTCCCGTTAATGTGGATGGGGGTGTGCGTGCCACCTCTGGACTTCCTGAAGGTGTGTGTGTGTGTGGGAAAGGTCACCCCTCGGGATTCCCATCAAGTATTTTTCCGCCTTCCCCTGCGAGTGGCGACTGTTCTGACGCTGATGGGAGTTGGTGAGGACGAGCGGGCAGGCGGAGCGGGTTTGTGTCCTGTTCCCCACACACGGGCTGTCTGTGGCTCATCGCCTTCATCAACACCATTGTGATGTCACGGTGCCCTCATTGTAGGCTGCCCCTGTGACCTTGAGCATCGCGCGGGGGGGGGGGGTCAGCTGCTGCTCGGCCCGGCTCGGCTCGGCCCGGAACCCAAGCGCACCCCCGTTACTAGAATGCTCTGATCGCGAGACGAGCTTTTATCGGGAGTGGAGTAGCGGGGGGGGGGGGGGGTCCGGGGTGACCACTCGCGGCCGTGGTCAATGCTGGCGGCCAGGATCAGTGCTGGCCATCCTTCACAACCTCTGGAAGGTAATCGCCCTCCTGGGAGGAGGAAGTCAGGCCTTTGGAGAGCGACCGGAATGGGGCGGCAACAGTGGCTCAGCGACAAGAGTCCCTGGTTCGATCCTGACCTCGGCTGCTGCCTCTGTGGAGTTTGCACCTTCTCCCCGTGACCTCCGGGTGCTCTTCTTCTTCTTGCGTACGGCGTGCACAGCCTAAAGTTGTAGGACAACTTGTTCTCTTTGATCTTATTTGATTGTGCACGCCAGGTTGATTGCATTTGTCAAAACAGGGCGGACCTGTTGCAATATCTCCCTCCCGCTGCGGTTTAGTAGTTCGGGTTTTTCACTTTGTTTTAGAGATACAGGGCGGAAACAGGCCCTTCGGCCCATCGAGCCAGCACGCACCAGCAATCCCCGCACATTAACGCTAACCTACGCACGCACACACACACACACACACTAATTCACACTTATACTAAGCCCATGAACCTACAAACCTGTATGTCTTTAGAGTGTGGGAGGAAGCTGAAGATCTGGGAGAAAGCCCACACACACAGTCACGGGGAGAACGTACAAACTCCGTACAGACAGCACACGTAATCTGGATCGAACCCGGGTCTCTGGTGCTGCAAACGCTGTAAGGCAGTGACTCTACCACTGCTCCACCGTGCCACCCTTGTGGTTTCCTCCCACATTCCAAAGACATGCGGGTTTGCAGGTTAATTGACCCTCTGTAAATAGACAATAGACAATAGGTGCAGGAGTAGGCCATTCGGCCCTTCGAGCCAGCACCGCCATTCAACGTGATCATGGCTGATCATCCCCAATCAGTACCCCGTTCCTGCCTTCTCCCCATATCCCCTGACTCCGCTATTTTTAAGAGCCCTATCTAGCTCTCTCTTGAAAGCATCCAGAGAACCGGCCTCCACCGCCCTCTGAGGCAGAGAATTCCACAGACTCACCACTCTCTGTGAGAAAAAGTGTTTCCTCGTCTCCGTTCTAAATGGCTTACTCCTTATTCTTAAACTGTGTGTGGCCCCTGGTTCTGGAGTTGCCCCTGGTTCTGGAGTTGACCCGGTTCTGGAGTTGCCCCGGTTCTGGAGTTGCCCCGGTTCTGGAGTCGCCCCGTGGTTCTGGAGTCGCCCCCTGGTTCTGGAGTCGCCCCGTGGTTCTGGAGTTGCCCCCGGTTCTGGAGTTTCCCCCTGGTTCTGGAGTTGCCCCTGGTTCTGGAGTTTGCCCCGGTTCTGGAGTTGCCCCCTGGTTCTGGAGTTGCCCCCTGGTTCTGGAGTTGCCCCCTGGTTCTGGAGTTGCCCCCTGGTTCTGGAGTTGCCCCCTGGTTCTGGAGTTGCCCCCTGGTTCTGGAGTTGCCCCCTGGTTCTGGAGTTGCCCCCCCTGGTTCTGGAGTTGCCCCCTGGTTCTGGAGTTGCCCCCTGGTTCTGGAGTTGCCCCCTGGTTCTGGAGTTGCCCCCTGGTTCTGGAGTTTGCCCCCTGGTTCTGGAGTTGCCCCGGTTCTGGAGTTGCCCCGGCTCTGGAGTTGCCCCTGGTTCTGGAGTTGGCCCCTGGTTCTGGAGTTGGCCCCTGGTTCTGGAGTTGCCCCTGGTGCGTAGGGAGTGGGTGAGAAAGTGGGGATAACATAGAACTAGTGTGAACTGGTGATCGATGGTCGGCGTGGCTAATGAGGTAGATAGTAGTTCAGGACCGCTCTCTGGTTGTTGATAGGATGGTTCAGTTGCCTGATAACAACTGGGAAGAAACTGTCCTTGAATCTGGAGGTGTGCGATTTCACACTTCTGTACGTCTTGCCCGATAGGAGAGGGGAGGAGAGGGAGAGGGAGTGAATCCAACTCTGTCCAACCTCTTCCCGTAGCTAATATCCACTATTCCAGGCGTTATTGTGATAAATGTTGTGTTGTTGCCAGAGGGTGGTGAATCTGTAGAATTCACCGCCACAGACGGCTGTGGAGGCCAAGACCTTGGGTAATTTTCAAAGCGGAGATTGACAGGTTCTTGATTAGTTGGGAGAGGGGAGAGGAAGGAATGGCCAGGGTGCGACTGGTCCTTGATTATGCTGCTGGTCTTGCCGAGGCAGCGTGAGGTTAATATAGAACCAGTGTGAAAAGGTGATCATTGGTTGGTGGGGCCGAAGGGCCTCTTTCCAAAAAAAAACCAAACCGAAACTGAAATGATGGCAGTTTTGTCAAGATGTAGATGGATTGGAAAAGCTGAGACTGATATCCTTGTAACACAGGTTGGTAGACAAAAATGCTGGAGAAACTCAGCTGGGTGAGGCAGCATCTGTGGAGCGAAGGAATAGGTGACGTTTCGGGTTGAGACCCTTGTAACAGATTCATTCAGGGGGGCACTTGGATATCAGTCAAGGGGGCCGGTCTCATAAAGGGTATAGATGGAGGGAGAATTACTGGAATCTAAGCCCAGCCTGGGGCTGGAACGTTGTCTGGGTTGAACTGCAGGCACCTCATGGTGCTTGGTCCAGAGATATTTGCTCATCCTGTATCTGTGGTGAACGGTGCTTAAAGGGGCTGTCCCACTGTACGAGTTCATTCAAGAGCTCTCCCGAGTTTAAAAAAAAAAAAAACTCGTGGTAAGCTCGTAGAATGTACGTAGCGGGTACGTCGGAGCTCGGGGACGTCTCCTTAGCGGCTCGTAACGCTAACGGCAGGTACTCGGGAAACGCGGTAAGCTCGTGAAGACTCGTGTTGAAAAATGTCCACGAGAGTCCCAAGTACCCACGAGCGGCCATTGCCGTAATTCTCCGAGTTCGAATCGGGGGAAACTCGGGAGAACTCTTGGATTACCTCGTACAGTGGGACAGCCCCTTTAGTGGTTGTCCCAAAGGTTAGTTTTAGTCGTAGTTCCAGCGGGTCTCGGCCTTGACAGGGAACAGGGGGGCAGGGCCTGGGGTGTCGGGCTGCAGCAGGCCAGATCCCGGTTCGATCCTGACTACGGGTGCTGTCTGTACAGAGTTTATACGTTCTCCCCGTGACCTGCGTGGGATTTCTCCAGGAACTTTGGTTTCCTTCCACACTCCAAAGACGTCCAGGTTTGTAAATTGTAAATTGTAAATTGTCCCCGGTGTGTAGGATGGAGCTAGTGTGCAGGGATTTCTGGTCGGCATGGACTTGGTGGCCTGTTTCTGCACTGTATCACTCGATGACTATGACTCTAAACCTAAATCCTTTGCCTTTCTCTCCCCCTCTCTTCCGGATCAAATATCTTTTGATTCATTTAATCTTCGGCCCTCTGCTTTTCCATAGACAGTTGTTCTTCCACTGCCCCTCCCTCTTTTCCAACAATCACAGAGAACTTTTCCCAGGTCTGATGAAAGTTTAGTTTATTCTAGAGATACAGCGCGGGAAACAGGCCCTTGGGCCCACCTGAGTCCACACACCGACACAGCGACACACACACACCACACACACACACACACACACACACACACACACACACACACACACACACACACACACACACACACACACACACACACACACACACACACACACACACACACACACACACACACACACACACACCAAGCCAATTCACCTGCTAACCTGTACGTCTTTGGAGCGTGGGAGGAAACCGAAGATCTCGGAGAAACCCCACGCATGTCACGGGGAGAATGTACAAACTCCGTACAGACAAGCACCCGATGTCGGCATCGAACCCGAGTCTCTCCCTCCTAACCCCATTTCTCCTGCCTTCTCCCCACAACCTCCGACACGCTGAAGTCTAAAGTCTGTAAAAAGTAAAACGATGGCGGTTTCACTATTGTGCAGTAGAAATGAACCAGGATTGACCTGTGTGTTGCGGGCCACAGGTTGCAGAGGGGCTGAATGGTCTCCTGCTATCTCTATGTGTGTCGGTGATTACATTTTGCTTTTCTGCTTTGAAGCTGGCAGGTGGTATCGAGAATGCACAGTCACCTGAGCGGTTACATTGCCAGGAAGTGGGCTGAGGAGTCGACCCCTTGGGTAAGCTGCACTCTCACCCCTCACCCCAACAGTCTGCAGCGAGGAGGTGGGCCTTGTCTTTAACGGCTGTCTCTGTTCCCCCCCCCCCCCCATGTAGGTCTCGCCGTTGCCCAGCGGGGCGGGGACCAGGGGCCACACGTCGAGGGGAGAGTGGACGCTGGGCTCTAGTGCCCCCCGGCTGCGGGGCGAGAGCAGGGACAAGGACACGCACGCTGACAACTCTGCCTGGCTCCAATCGCGCAACAGAACAAACTCGGTGGGCTTGCGGGGTAATGGCTTCCTTGGTCTCTCAAACTCGCCTCTCACAGGGAAGGGATGGAGGGGGGAGATTGACAGGGATTTGGGCCAAAGGGCCGGCGATTGGGACGGGTGTCGGCGGTAGGAAGGAACTGCAGGTGCTGGTTTACACCGAGGATAGACCCAGCATGAATGAATGAATGAATAGGTTTATTGGCCAAGTATTCACATACAAGGAATTTGCCTTGGTGCTCCGCCCGCAAGTGACAACATGACATACAGTGACAGTGAGAGTTAGGAAAAACACATAAATAAATTAATAATAAAACATTATTGATTAATCATTTGCATTAAATAAAATACCAGAGCAAAAGGAGGCTACAGATTTTTGGTTATTGAGTCAAGCAACTATTCGTGGATAAAAACAGTTTTTATGTCTGGCTGTGGCAGCTTTGACAGTCCGGAGTTGCCTTCCAGAGGGAAGTGATTCAAAGAGTTTGTGGCCACGGTGAGAGGGGTCAGAGATGATCTTGCCCGCTCGCTTCCTGGCCCTTGCAGTGTACAGTTCGTCAATGGAGGGAAGGTTGCAGCCAACAACCTTCTCAGCTGATCGGACAGGCTGGAGTAACTCAGCGGGACAGGCAGCATCTCTGGAGAGAAGGAATGGGTGACGTTTCGGGTGGAGACCCTTCCTCATCTTCTAGTCTAGATGGGGCATCTTGGTTGGCATGGGCAAGTTGGGCCGAAGGGCCTGTTTCATTGCTGTATGATTCTACGACCAAACTTGCTTTGTTTTCTCTCGAGAACCAGGAGCTGAGAGGACAACTGATAGTAGTATTAGGAGAGGTAATTATGATAGGGTAGACAGTCGCAACCTTTTCCCCCAGGGCGGGAATGTCAAAGACTAGAGGGCAGAAGGTGCAATGTTTGAGATGAGAGGGGGTAAAGTTTAAAGTAAGTATGTGGGGCTATTTGTTTTATACAGATGATGGCGGGTGCCCGGAACGTGTTGCCAGGGATGGTGTTGGAGACAGAAGCGATAGTGGAATTGATGTGGCTTTTAGATAGGCAGGGAATGGATGGATTTGGGCCGCGTGCAGAGCAGCGGGTGGTGATTGGGACACAAAATGCTGGAGCGACTCAGCGGGTGAGGCAGCATCTCTGGAGAGAAGGAATTGGCGACGTTTCGGGTCGAGACCCTTGGGACACAGTTGAACATACTTGATACTTGAACAGAATTGAACACAACACCACACTGAAGATAGATACATAATGCTGGAGTAACTCAACGGGTCGGGCAGCATCTCTGGAGGAAAGGAACATGTGACGTTACAGGAAAGAAGAAGGGCCCTGACCCCAAACGTCACCTATCCATGTTTAGTTTTACTTTAGTTCAGAGATACTGGAGATATTCTCCAGAGATGCTGCCTGACCTGCTGAGTTACTCCATCCAGATTCAGATTCAAGATTCAGATTCAATTTTAATTGTCATTGTCAGTGTACAGTACAGAGACAACGAAATGCATTAACTTTCTATAGCACTTGGATCCAGTACAGCGGTGCAGGCTCGAAGGGCCGAATGGCCTACTCCTGCACCTATTTTCTATGTTTCTATCCAGCATTTAGTGTCTACCTTCGATTGAAACCAGCATCTGCAGTTCTTTCTTACACTGGGGAGGGAGGGGGGGGTTTGGATTTCAGACGGTGAAGCTGGTGGGGGGGGGGGGGTGGGGGGGGGGGGGGATGGGGGGGGGTGAGACAGAGAGCAGAGCTGATTGTGCTTCTGTCCCCAGCAGGAACGGATGTGGTGAGCGTGGAGCGTGTCGCTGGCCGCAAGGCCCGGGTGGAGAGCGGCTACTTCTCCTTGGAGCGGGCCAAGTCGGACTCCGTCCACGGCCTGTGCCCGGCAGCGGGCGTGCGGGCGGGGGAGAGCCGGGGGGGGCCCAGCTCCTCGCCAGCAACGGCGCCCGGGCTCCTCAACCTGGGCCGCCTCACCTCCTCGCAGAGCTCCTTCGAGTCGGAGACCAGCTGGGGGACGGCGGCCAGTGCGGGCAGCTCGGACCACCGAGCCTCCCGCCGGGACTACAGCGCGCTGGCCGACATCCCCAAGACCAAGAGGATCAGCGGCCGCGACAAGCTGGAGCAGGACTGCAAACAGCTGGTGCCACGGGCACGCAACCGCAGCCCCGGTCGAGAGGAGGTCGAACGCTTGTTTGGGCAAGAACGCAGGTTAGAATCAACTCCTCTCACTGTTTAGGACACACTGGGCTGGAGTAACTCAGTGGGTCAGGCAGCAACATGGATAGGTGACGTCTCAGGTCAGAAGCCTTCTTTGGAGATCATGGATAGATGAGGTTTCAGGTCATCACCCTTCTCTCGAGAACAGGAGAGTCAAGTCACTTTTATTTATACAGCACATTTAAAAAACAACTCTCGTTGAGCAAAGTGCTTTACATTGGTGGAGGTACTAACGTTATACAACAGTGGTTCATGGATTAAATTCATACATATAGGCCTCGCTCAGAGGATGTCAAGAAAGGCTTGGGAGGAGAGATGAGTTTTAAGTCTCGACTTAAAGGAGTCGATGGAGGGGGCAGTTCTGATGGGAAGGGGGATGCTGCTGTTCCACAGTCTAGGAGCTGCAACCGCAAAGGCACGGTTGCCCCTGAGATTATGCCTAGACCGCGGGATGTTCAGTAACCCCAAGTCGGCTGATCTGAGGGACCTGGAGGTGGTGTGGTGGGTGAGCAGACTTTTGATGTAGGTGGGGGGCAAGCCCCTTAAGGGCTTTGTAAACATAAAGGAGGATCTTGAAATTTATTCGGAACTGCACAGGGAGCCAGTGGAGGGAGGCCAGGATCGGGTGATGTGGTCCCTTTTTTGGGATAGGTGACATTTTGTGTGGAGTTTGCACGTTCTCCCTGTGGCCGTGTGGCGTTTCTCCGGGTGCTTGTAGAAGTGGCTTTTCTCTAAAATTGTCCCCAGCGGATCGGATAGAACTAGTGTACGGGTGGTTTAGAGATCCAGCTCGAAAACAGGCCCTTCGGCCCATTCAGTCCGCACCGACCAGCGATCCCCGCACACAAACACTATCCTACACACACTAGGGACAATTTACGCTTACACCAAGCCAGGTAACCTACAAACCTGTACGCCTGTCGAGTGTGGAAACTTTCAATAACTTTGGAAAGTTATTTCCTTTGATACTGTTTTCCTGATAGTTTCTCCTCGTTATCCAATCAAATCCATTCACAATTTTGATTAACTCAACCAGAATTCCTTCAGTAGAGAAAAATATAAGATTCTCTATTCCCTCTATCTTGTCCAGCTACCATTCTGGCAAATCTCCTCTGCACTCTTTCTCTCCAGTGTCTGGGTCAAAATTGGTCGTAATATTCCTAGCCGTTCTGACAGATGCATCCATCTTGTACTTATACTCTGTTTATAAATCTAAATATTCTATAAACATAAGTAACCTAAGAAGTTCAGTGTAGGAAGGAACTGCAGATACTGGTGTAAACTGAAGATAGACACAAAAAGCTGGAGTAACTCAGCGGGACAGGCAGCATCTCTGGAGAGGAGGATTGGGTCAAGACTGAAGAAGGGTCTCGACCGGAAACGTCACCCAAATCTGAGGAAGGACATTATTGCCATAGAGGGAGTGCAGAGACAGTTCACCAGACTGATTCCTGGGATGTCAGGACTGTCTTATGAAGAAAGACTGGATAGACTTGGTTTATACTCTCTAGAATTTAGGAGATTGAGAGGGGATCTTATAGAAACTTACAAAGTTCTTAAGGGGTTGGACAGGCTAGATGCAGGAAGATTGTTCCCGATGTTAGGGAAGTCCAGGACAAGGGGTCACAGCTTAAGGATAAGGGGGAAATCCTTTAAAACCGAGATGAGAAGAACTTTTTTCACACAGAGAGTGGTGAATCTGTGGAATTCTCTGCCACAGAGGGTAGTTGAGGCCAGTTCATTGGCTATATTTAAGAGGGAGTTAGATGTGGCCCTTGTGGCTAAGGGGATCAGGGGGTATGGAGAGAAGGCAGGTACGGGATACTGAGTTGGATGATCAGCCATGATCATATTGAATGGCGGTGCAGGCTCGAAGGGCCGAATGGCCTACTCCTGCACCTAATTTCTATGTTTCTATTCCTTCTCTCCAGGGATGCTGCCTGTCCCGCTGAGTTACTCCAGCTTACTATGTCTATCTAAGCAGTTCAGTTTCAGTTTAGTTTATTGCCACGTGTACCGAGGTGCGGTGAAAAGCTTTTGTTGCGGGCTAACCAGCCAGCAGAAAGACAATACGTGATTACAATCGAGCCATTTACAGTGTATAACGTCACCCATTCCTTCGCTCCATAGACGCTGCTTCACCCACTGAGTTTCTCCAGCGTTTTTGTCTACCCTCGATTTTTCCAGCATCTGCAGTTCTTTCTTAAACATTTACAGTGATAAGGGAATACTGTGTGGTGCAAGGTAAAGCCAGCAAAGTCCGATCAAGGATAGTCCGAGGATCACCAATGTGGTAGATGGTAGTTCAGCACCGCTCTCTGGTTGTGATGGGATGGTTCAGTTGCCTGATGGCAGCTGGGAAGAAGTTGTCCCTGAATCTGGAGGTGTGCGTTTATATACGTCTAGTGGACCTTTTGCCTGATGGGAGAGGGGAGAAGTTTTTCCGAACTATCCCTGATCCGTCCCTCTCCATCTCCCACAACTAAGCGGGATTTATTCCCACCCAAGCAAGCAGCTGGCTAAGTAGCATAGGCTGGAACTGTGTGTGGTTATAAGTGTGTTTCTTGCCATAGAGGGAGTGCAGAGAAGGTTCACCAGACTGATTCCTGGGATGTCAGGACTTTCATATGAAGAAAGACTGGATAGACTCGGCTTGTACTCGCTAGAATTTAGAAGATTGAGGGGGGATCAACTAGAAACTTACAAAATCCTTAAGGGGTTGGACAGGCTAGATGCAGGAAGATTGTTCCCGATGATGGGGAAGTCCAGGTCAAGGGGTCACAGTTTAAGGATAAGGGGCAAGTCTTTTAGGACCGAGATGAGAATTTTTTTTTTCACACAGAGAGTGGTGAATCTGTGGAATTCTCTGCCACAGAAAGTAGTTGAGGCCACAGTTCATTTGATATATTTAAGAGGGAGTTAGATGTGGGTGGCCCTTGTGGCTAAAGGTATCAGGGGATATGGAGAGAAGGCAGGTACAGGATACTGAGTTGGATGATCAGCCATGATCATATTGAATGGTGGTGCAGGCTCGAAGGGCCGAATGGCCTACTCCTGCACCTATTTTCTATGTTTCTATGTTTAATTGCAAGGAGATTAGATGTGCTGGGATCGGTGTGGACTGAACGGGGTCACCATGACCCTGAGTAGCTGGAGCAGAACGTCTTGTGGTGGTGTGTCCGACAAGCAGGAATTTCTCTTCTGTATTTATATTTGAAAACAGGTTTTTATTTTATCTTGTAACCTGTGGAATATATCGAATGGTGAAAGGCTTGGATAGAGTGGATGTGGAGAGGATGTAATTCCAATTGTGGGAGAGTCTAGGACCAGACGTCATAGCCTAATGGCCCTGTCCCACACGGTATGAGTTCATTCCAAGAGCTCTCCCGAGTTTCAAAAAAATCAAACTCGTGGTAAGCACGGAGAATGAACGTAGCGGGTACGTCGGAGCTCGGGGACGTCTCTTAGCGGCTCGTAACGCTAACGGCAGGTACTCGGGAAGACTCGCTAACGGCAGGTAAGCTCGGGAAGACTCGCTAACGGCAGGTAAGCTCGGGAAGACTGGTGAAGATTTTTCAACATGTTGAAAAACGTCCACGAGAGCCCCGAGTACCGACGAGCGGCCATTACCGTAAATCTCCGAGTTGGAATCAGGGCAAACTCGGGAGAGAGAGCTCTTGGAATGAACTCGTACAGTGGGACAGGGCCATAAGAATTAAAGGACGTTCCTTTAGGAAGGAGATGAGGAGGAATTTCTTTAGTCAGAGGGTGGAGAATCTGTGGAATTAATTGCCACAGACGGCTGTGGAGGCCAATTCAGTGGATATTTTTAAGGCAGAGATAGATAGACACAAAATGCTGGAGTATCTCAGTGGGTGAGGCAGCATCTATGGAGAGAAGGAATTGGCGACGTTTCGGGTCGAGACCCTTCTTCAGACTGATGTCGGGGGAGGGCGTGGGACAAAGATAGAACGTAGACGGAGAGAGGCAGTAAGACTCGTGGGAGAACTAGGAAAGGGAAGGCGAGAGAAAGCAACGACTATCTGAAGTTAGAGAAGTCAATGTTCATACTGCTGGGGTGCAAACTACCCAAGCAAAATTCTTGATTCGTACAGGTGTCAGGAGTTGTGGGGAGAAGGCAGCAGAATGAGGCTAGGAGGAAAATATATCAGCCATGATTGAATGACAGAGTAGAGTTGATGGGCCGAATGGCCTAATTCTGCTCCTATCTCTTATGAGTTGATGCCACCATGACGGGAGGGCAGCAAACATTTGCAAGTGATGGTGGAGTCAAATACAGCAAGGGAACTGGCCTTGCAGCCCAGCGTGTAGGATAGTATTAATGTGCTGGGATGGTTGGTCGGTGCAGACTCGGTGGACTGAATGGCCTGTTTCGGTGCTGTATCTCTAAACTAAACTAAACTCTCTCAGGACCAGGGATGAAGTGCCATAGTTTCCCCAAGGATATTAAACGCTCATGACTAGAAAGGTCGAATTGGATAATCCCTGAAACTATAGAAACATAGAAACATAGAAATTAGGTGCAGGAGTAGGCCATTCGGCCCTTCGAGCCTGCACCGCCATTCAATATGATCATGGCTGATCATCCAACTCAGTATCCCGTACCTGCCTTCTCTCCATACCCCCTGATCCCCTTGGCCACAAGGGCCACATCTAACTCCCTCTTAAATATAGCCAATGAACTGGCCTCAACTACCCTCTGTGGCAGAGAGTTCCAGAGATTCACCACTCTCTGCGTGAAAAAAGTTCTTCTCATCTCGGTTTTAAAGGATTTCCCCTTTATCCTTAAGCTGTGACCCCTTGTCCTGGACTTCCCTAACTATGCATGGGAGTTGAGGAATGTGATTAACCTATGACCTTTCTTGGCACTGGCATTAATTTTTTTCACTCCTGCTGCTCACTGAGATACTCATTGATTTCATGCTCAGTTTAGTTTATTGTCACGTGTACTGAGGTACAGTGAAAAGCTTTTGTTGCGTGCTAACCAGTCAGCGGAAAGACTATACATGATTCCAATGTGTAGATGGGCGATTCGATGGCACAGTGGTAGTGTTGCTGCCTATAGCGCCGGAAACCTGTGTTCGATCCTGACTACGGGTGCTGTCAGCACAGAGTTTGTACGTTCTACCCGTGTCCGCGTGGGTTTTCTCCGGGATTTCTGGTTTCCTCCCACACTCCAAAGACAAAGGCTAATTGGCTTGGTATAATTGTAAATTGTCCATAGTGTGTGTCAGACAAGATCACAATCGAGCCATCCACAGTGTGCTGATGCCTGATAAAGGGAATAACGTTTAGTGCAAGATAAAAAGTCCAATTCAAGATGGTTTGCGGGTCTCCAATGAGGTAAATAGTAGCTCAGTAGCTCTAGTTCGTAGTGGGATGGTTCAGTTGCCTGATAACAGCTGGGAAGAAGCTGTCTCTGAATCTGGAGGAATGCCATTTCACACTTCTGTACCTCGTGCCTGATGGGAGAGGGGAGAAGAGGGAGTGACCGGGGGTGAGACTGGTCCTTGATGCTGCTGCCGGCCTTGCCAAGGCAGCGTGGGGTGTAGATGGTGTCGATGGAAGGGAGGTTGTTTTGTGTGACGGTCTGGGCTGCGTCCACATAAACAAAGGTCTGATAGTGCAGGGGGCTTGTCCTACTTGGTCGGAAGGTGGATTGGAGCTCCAATGAGCAGAGGGAACTCTTTGCAAACAGCATCTGTGGAGCAAAGCCTGAAGCAGTGGCAGGAAATGCGAAACAAGGTATGGCAGGCATAGAAACATAGAAAATAGGTGCAGGAGTAGAGGCCATTCGGCCCTTCGAGCCTGCACCGCCATTCAATATGATCATGGCTGATCATCCAACTCAGTATCCCATCCCTGCCTTCTCTCCATACCCCCTGATCCCTTTAGCCACAAGGGCCACATCTAACTCCCTCTTAAATATAGCCAATGAACTGTGGCCTCAACTACCTTCTGCGGCAGAGAATTCCACAGATTCACCACTCTCTGTGTGAAAAAAGTTTTCCTCGTCTCGGTCCTAAAAGATTTCCCCCTTATCCTTAAACTATGACCCCTTGTTCTGGACTTCCCCAACATCGGGAACAATCTTCCTGCATCTAGCCTGTCCAACCCCTGAAGAATTTTGTAAGTTCCTATAAGATCCCCCCTCAATCTTCTAAATTCTAGCGAGTACAAGCCGAGTCTATCCAGTCTTTCTTCTTTCTTCATATGAAAGTCCATTTATTGACATCCCAGGAATCAGTCTGGTGAAACATTCTCTGTACTCCCTCTATGGCAAGAATGTCTTTCCTCAGATTAGGAGACCAAAACTGTATGCAATACTCCAGGTGTGGTCTCACCAAGACCCTGTACAACTGCAGGGTCTTGGTGAGACCACACCTGGAGTATTGCGTACAGTTTTGGTCTCCTAATCTGAGGAAAGACATTGTGTGAAAGAACTGTGAAAAGGCGTGTCTTGGAGTAATTCAGTGGGCCAGGCAGCTTCTCTGAAGAACATGGATATGTAATGTTTCGGGTCAGGACCAGAATCTTCCCCAGAGGGTCCCGACCCGAAACGTCACCATCCACCTTCTCCAGAGAGATGCTGCCTCACCCGCTGAGTCACTCCAGCACCTTGTGTCCTTTTGTGTCAACTCACATCTGCAATTCCTTGTTTCGAGTTCCAGAATATTCCCACCCTACAAAGTTTGCAGCCTCCGTGCTATAATCTGGGAGGATTATTCCCATTGGGAAGAAAAAATGAAATACTGTGGATGCTGGAAATCTGAAATACTAATCGCAACATATTGGGCAACCACCAGGGGGCATGTGTGGGTTAATGTTGCAGGCACATCATCTTAAGGATATTTTTGAATGCCTTTTCTTTTTAGAAAGATAGTATAAGAATATTTTCATTTAGTTTTGAGATACAGCGTGGAAACAGGACCTTTGGTCCACCTAGTTGATCCCCGGCACTCTAGTTCCATATTACTGAGTTGGATGATCAGCCATGATCATATTGAATGGCGGTGCAGGCTCGAAGGGCCGAATGGCCTCTACCCCTGCACCTATTTGCTATGTTTCTATGTTATCCCATTTTCACATCCTACGCACTAGAGGCATTTTACAGAGCCAATAAACTTACAAACCTGCATTTCTGTGGAATAGACAATAGGTGCAGGAGTAGGCCATTCAGCCCTTCAAGCCAGCACCGCCATTCAATGTGATCATGGCTGATCATCCCCAATCAGGACCCCGTTCCTGCCTTCTCCCCATATCCCCTGACTCCGCTATCTTTAAGAAACCTATCTAGCTCACTCTTGAAAGCATCCAGAGAACCGGCCTCCACCGCCCTCTGAGGCAGAGAATTCCACATTCCCAAAAATATGTTGTGGTTATATTAAAAGAGTAAGAGATGGGTAACGTTGGATGTAAACATGTGTAGGAAGGGACTGCGGATGCTGCTTTACACCGAAGATCGACACAAAAAGCTGGAGTAACCCAGCGGGACAGGCAGCATCTATGGAGAGAAGGAATGGGTGAGGTTTTAGGTCGAGACTCTTCTTCAGACTGTGAGTGAGGGGAGTCGGGTTTCCCCCTCCCCTGACTCTCAGTCTGAAGAAGAGTCTCGACCCGAAACTTCACCCATTCCTTCTCTCCAGAGATGCTGCCTGTCCCGCTGAGTTACTCCAGCATTGGATGTAAAAATATGGAAATGGCAGGTTATCTGAACAACCACTCTCCGTTTTTGTTTGTGACAACACGTTTAGTATTTCAGAGTATCTGGGTCATTGGTGGGAATATTTTGGGGACGAGGCGGGGAGAAGTAAAATTGGCGTTTGATGGGGGGGGGGGGGGGGGGGGGGGGGGGGGGGGGGGGGGGGGGGGGGGACTCAGTGGCCGTTTCTGCACTCTGACTCCGCGAAGGAATAGGAGGTGGAACTGGCAGGGGAGATATGATGGGCCGAGCGGTCTCTCCCTCACTGTTGTTTGAGTCCATGCGATCTAAAGCAAACAGTAAGGGAACCCCCCCCCCCCAATCAAACACCCTCTTTGGTAGTTAGTGTTCACTGAGTGAGGTCTCGTCGACTTGTCTCGCAACAGGCCGGTCAACGAGACGTACCGCGAGTTTGCCCCCGGCACCGCGGGTGGGACGGGAAGAGAAGCGACCACCTCTCATCGGCTAGACGAAGAATCGAGAACGAGTAAGGTCTACCCCAGGAAATACCAGCAGAAGGAGGTTAGTCACAGTTGGCGCTTCAGCCCGTACTGACCGCGGGGGGGGGCCAAGACGGGATGAGATTGAACTATTTTTTGCCTTCCATCACATAGAAACATAGACAATAGGTGCAGGAGCATTCGGCCCTTCGAGCCTGCACCATTCGCCATTCAATATGATCATGGCTGATCATCCAACTCAGTATCCCATCCCTGCCTTCTCTCCATACCCCCTGATCCCTTTAGCCACATCTAACTCCCTCTTAAATATAGCCAATGAACTCAACTACCTTCTGCGGCAGAGAATTCCACAGATTCACCACTCTCTGTGTGAAAAAAGTTTTCCTCATCTCGGTCCTAAAAGATTTCCCCCTTATCCTTAAACTGTGTGTGACCCCTGGTTCTGGACTTCCCCAACATCGGGAACAATCGTACTGCATCTAGCCTGTCCAACCCCTTAAGAATTTTGTAAGTTTCTATAAGATCCCACCTCAATCTTCTAAATTCTAGCGAGTTACAAGCCGAGTCTATCCAGTCTTTCTTCATATGAAAGTCCTGACATCCCAGGAATCAGTCTGGTGAACCTTCTCTGTACATCTGTATATCACAGTGCGGAATGTGGAGGAGTCACTGTGGTGGATGTTTATGTTAAAATGTGTTTGGTGTGTTCTGTTTGTTGGTATGACTGTATGGCAAATCAAATTCCTCATATATTGCAAAACACACTTGGCTAATAAAGTATTATTATGATGAAAACCAGGCACCGTTCCTCCAGTTTGTTGGATTAGTGGTGGGATGGGTTTTAGGGAATAAGAATGAAAGACAGACACCTCATTGATGAATGCATTTTATTGAAACTTACCGAATAGTGAAAGGCCCGGATAGAGTGGATGTGGAGAGGATGTTTCTACTAGTGGGAGAGCTACTAGTCTAGGACTAGAGGTTCATTAGCCTCGGAATTAAAGGATGTCCGTTTTGGAAGGAGATGAGGAGGAATTTCTTCAGATAGAGGGTGGTGAATCCGTGCAATTCTTTGCCACAGAAGGGTGAGGAGGCCAAGTCAATCAATGGATATTTTTAAGGCAGAGATGGATAGATTGTTGATTAGTACGGGTGTCAGGGGCTGTGGGGAGAAGGCAGGAGAATGGGGTTAGGAGGGAGAGGTAGATTAGCCGTGATTGAATGGCGGAGCAGACTCGATGGGCTGAATGGCCTAATTCTGCCCCTATGACTTATGGCCTGTTGATGTTCCCTCCTAGACGGAACGAGAAATCCCTCAACAGTCTTTCTCCAGCCTCTTGAAGAGCAAAATGCGAGATCCTCCCGCCAGTGCTAAGTACGACAGGGTAAGTTAGTTCAATGCGTGGCGGAGGTGTCCTCCGGGTGTGGTCTAGCGTCAGGACGACGAGCTCATCTCCTCACAGCGCCACAGACAGCGGGTTCCATCCTGACCTCGATTGCTCTCTGTGCGGAGTTTGCATGCTCTCCCCGTGACCACATGGGCTTGCTCCGGTTTCCCCCCCTCCCATTCCAGGTTAATTGTCTTCTGTTAAAGCGGCCCAGTGTGTCGGGAGTGGATGCAGAATAGTGATCATACAGAGCGGGTGTGAACGGGGGATTGATGGGCGGCGTGGACTCGATGGGCCGAAGGGCCTGTTTCCACGCTGTATCTCTAAACTAAACCAAACCAAACTAAGAATCGGGCACTGTGTGCGCAGGAGGCAATTGAAAAAGGATGGGATGGCTTAACATAACATGGCTTTGATGCAATTGATTGCAAAAATTTGAAGGATTCACGTTTTACTTGCAGCCTGACCGAGGCCTCACGAAACAGGTCTCCTCATTTTCGATGACCAGCAAAGACAAACATCGATTGCTAACTCAGCAACACGATAAGGTAATTAATACTTGTGATTCTTGCGACCGTACTCTGTACTGATCAGGTTGTCACATGAAGAACTCGGGGCCACCGAGTCCGCCCGCGTAGTCACAGAGAGAACGTGCAAACATCCACACAGACAGGATCGGAGATCAGGATCGAACCTAGTGCTGTGAGGCAGCAGCTCTCTCAGCTGCGCCACCCTTAACTTGAGCCTCTAGGGCCTGTCCCACGAGCATGCGACTCCATGCGGCTAGCGCAACCTAACGTGGTCGCTTGAGCCGTACGGCCTCGCGGGGCCGGTCCCACTTCGATCGCCGGAGCCGTATGGAGTTGTGGTCCCGACATCGCGCGGGGCTCCGAAAAACTGACCGTGTTCAAAAATCCCGCGCGGCAACGGCCCGCCGGCCCGCAGCCGCATTGAGGCCGTACGTCACGCGCAAACTTCCCGTGGACTTTGCTCGCACTTCATGTCACTCACTCGACCTCCGCGCGGCCCCCGCTTCTGGTTAGGTCGCGCTTGCCGCCTGCAGGCGCATGCTGGTGGGATCGGCCCTTTAGGTCGCGCTTGCCGCATGGAGTCGCATGCCCGTGCCCGTGGGACCGGCCCTTCTCTTGCTGCCATCCTCCTCCTCCAATGAGCTACTTGGGAACTGACAATTGCCCCTGCAGTTTATAGGGAGGCTCCTCCAACCTCATCGACTGTATCCGCTGTTCCAGGTGACGACTTCCCTACATCGGCGAGACCAAGTGCAGGCTTGCCGATCGTTTCGCTAAACACCTCCGCTCAGTCCTTCCCTCCATAGATGCTGCCTCACCCGCTGAGTTACTCCAGCAATTTGTGTCTACCTTCGATTTCATCCAGCATCTGCAGTTCTTTCTTACTCATTAGGCATCTTGTTCAGTACAGACATTGTGGGCTTAAGGGCCTGTTCCTGTGCTGTACTGTTCTATGTTCTATACATCTGTAGCTGTCGTTAGGATGAACATGCTGTGTGCATAGAAACATAGAAAATAGGTGCAGGAGTAGGCCATTCGGCCCTTCGAGCCTGCACCGCCATTCAATATGATCATGGCTGATCATCCAACTCAGTATCCCATCCCTGCCTTCTCTCCATACCCCCTGATCCCTTTAGCCACAAGGGCCACATCTAACTCCCTCTTAAATATAGCAAATGAACTGTGGCCTCAACTACCTTCTATGGCAGAGAATTCCACAGATTCACCACTCTCTGTGTGAAAAATGATTTTCTCATCTCGGTCCTAAAAGATTTCCCCCTTATCCTTAAACTGTGACCCCTTGTTCTGGAAATTGGCTGCTGTGAGTCTTGGTGCCTCTTCCGACACGACTATTTCACCGACAATAAAGAAATTCAAGGCTGTGAAAGGCATGATACTTTTCATTTAAAATTCAAACAAATTTCCTTCACAGTTTAGATCGAAGGTAAATACAAAATGCCGGTGTAACTCAGCGGGACAGGCAGCAACTCTGGAGAGAAGGAATGGGTGACGTTTCGGGCCGAGACCCTTCTGAAGAGGGTTGGCGACCCTGAACTTCACCCATCCCTTCCCTCCAGAGATGCTGCCTGTCCCGCTGAGTTACTCCAGCATTTTATGTCCATCTTCAGTGTAAACCAGCATCTGTAAACCACCAACCTTCCTACAAGGGCTGGAGAAACTCAGCGGGTGCAGCAGCATCTATGGAGCGAAGGAAATATTTCCTTCGCTCCATAGATGCTGCTGCACCCGCTGAGTTTCTCCAGCTTTTTTGTGTAACCTTCGATTCTCCAGCATCTGCAGTTCCTTCTTAAACCTTCCTACACACGTGGTCTATTTACAGTCTATTGTTCTCCAGAATGTTGAACCAGTGGATCCAATACATGGAATATTCTCCCCAAACCTCCCGCTGTTGTTTAAAACCGTACCTTGTTTTGTTTTCTCTTCAGGTGGATACAAAGACCTACTCGCACAAAGATGAAGTGAAAATCTGCACTAAATGTTCTCGTGTTGCTTCAGACACTAACAAGGTTTGTTTTCTGCTGAGAAACACAAGATGGTAGTCGTCTTCTTCTTCTTCTTCTTCTTCTGTCTTGTGTCTTTTAGACCTGCAGCTCCGTTGAGGCGAGCCAGGCCAACATGTCATGATCCAGGTCAATCAGACCTCGTTCACCATTCAGTGGCCGGTGTTTGGGGCAACTGGTGACAATGTGCTCCACTGTCTGTGTTGGGTCCCCACACTCGCAGGAGGCGCTGTCCACGAGGCCCCGCCTCTTCATCGCTACTCCATAGCGTCCGACGCCTGTCCTCAAGCGGTTGAGGGTTGTCCACTGCTTTCGGGGCAAGTCCTGGCCAGGGACGTTGTCCAAGAAGGTTGTCCAATGGACTTGATAATAAGGAGATACAGTAGCAGGTGTAGTACTGGTCCACCACCCTTGGTTCCAGAGCCTTGCTGTGTTATCCGTTTTGCCGGACCAACAGAGGTTGCGGCCTTTTGGGGGGGGAGGGGGGCAAGATAGGGGCACAAAGTCGGCCATGGAAGTCGGCTAAGGGAACATATCTGCCGGCTCCAGCCTCTCCAGCGTTCCAAAGCCCAGATAGACGCAAAAACGCTGGAGTAACTCAGCGGGACAGGCAGCATCTCTGGAGAGAAGGAATGGGTGACGTTTCGGGTCGAGACCCTTCTTCAGACCGAGAGTCAGTGGAAAGGGGAACGAGAGATATAGGCGGTGATGTGGAGAGATTGAAGCCCCCGTCCCACTTTCACGACCTCAATCACGACCGTTTTGACTCGTGGACATTTTTCATCAGGCTAGAAAAAACGCCCCAACCTACTTGATGCCACGAGTACCTACGACCTCGTGACGACCATGCAGCGAGTATGAGTCAAGGGCAAACTCGGCATAGGTCGTGAACTAGGTCGTGAAAGTGGGACAGGGGCTTTAGAGAAAATAATAATAATAATAATAATAATAATATATTTTATTGTCATTGATCATAAGTGACCCCATGACTTTGGGGTCAATGCAAGTTGACTAAAAATGTGCTATATAAATAAGATTATTATATTATTATTATTATATTATAAGTGCAACGATATTTAGGTTTGCAGCTTTGATCCGATATCATCACTTAAGTAACTACTAAAATTTAGGTTTAGATACCCCGAGAACATGGTTTGTACAAAGAACATTACAACAGTAAAATTAGTCAAAACAGACTAAAGTGCAGATGTGTGTGTGCGATGCGACCATCCGAGGGAGACAGTCCCGTGGGGGTGGGGGGCAAGATATGCGAAAAAGTAATGATGATAGAGGAAATTGTTCACTGTGTGCCTGGTGAGAATGAGTACAAGTCCAGAACCCCAGCCGTGGGGGGCAAATTCAACATGCCGATCGTCCATGGAAATCCCGATGAGATCCAGATCAGCCGCCTCACATAGAAACATAGAAACATAGAAATTAGGTGCAGGAGTAGGCCATTCGGCCCTTCGAGCCTGCACCATTCGCCATTCAATATGATCATGGTTGATCATCCAACTCAGTATCCCGTACCTGCCTTCTCTCCATACCCCCTGATCCCCTTGGCCACAAGGGCCACATCTAACTCCCTCTTAAATATAGCCAATGAACTGGCCTCAACTACCCTCTGTGGCAGAGAGTTCCAGAGATTCACCACTCTCTGTGTGAAAAAAGTTCACCTGCCCTAGGCACCAGATTTTCCAGAAACCGATGGTGGACCTGTACAGGGATTGCCAGCTGCTACGGTCAGGCAAACGCCTCCGTTGCCATGCTGTGAAAACAAAGAGGATGAGAAGGAGTTTGTTCCCCGAGGCCATTAGGACCGTAAACTCCTATCTCACCAGGGACTAACTGTACTGGGACCAATTTACAGTTGTGTGGTGTCTTTTTAAAATTGCTGTTTCTTCTTCTTTTTTTTTTCTCCCACAAATATGTAATTCCATTCAGTTTTGTAGTCTTTTTGCACAAAGTCCGCGAGCATCGCCACTTTTCATTTCGCTACACATCTCGTATGCGTATGTGACAAATAAACTTGACTTGACTTGAAAATTTTAGCCCTGAGTCTCCAGGACTCCGTGTAAAATCTGTGTAAAAAATAGTTTAATAATAAAAGGATCATCAGTTCCCTCTGTGACGGTGTGGGTTTCCTGACCTGCTTGTCACAGGTTGATCACCAATTGTTTTATACCATCTGGCCTCAGTTTGATCAGACACTCTGCAATATTGCAAGCTCTGTCCTGCCCCCCCTGTGTAAACGTGCCTTTGTTTCATTTTTTCAGGCAGATAGAAAGTTTTCTAAAGAAGACTCGAGTTCTTATTCTGGGTATCTGCAGTCTGCCGCCAAGGTTGGTGTTTATACAATGGATACACAGACGCTTTCAAACCACATGAGATAAAACTGTTCTTATAACTCCCACCTTATAATCCCCAGGGTGGTGCAGCTGGTGGAGCTGCTGCCTCACAGCGCCAGAGACCCAGGTTCAATCCTGACCTCGGGTGCTGTCTGTGTGGAGTCTGCACGTTCTCCCTCTGACCGCAATGGGTGGACCAGTTTTCTCCAATATCTCAAAGACGTGCAGGCTTGTAGGTTAATTAACACCAGTGTGTTGAGTGCGGGACAACGCTGAACTGGTGTGCGGGTGATCGATGGTCGGCATGGACTAGATGGTGCGAAGGGCCTGTTTCCATCTCTAAACACAACTTGACTCAACTCGCCTATACTAACCCAGGAGTCTGAACCCAGGAGTCTAACCCAACGTCACCTATTCCTTCGCTCCATAGATGCTGCCTCACCCACTGAGTTTCTCCAGCAGTTTTGTCTACCTTCACCTGACTCTGGACACCCGTTCAAATCCATAATTTGTCTATCTCTGCCTTAATAATATCCAATGACTTGTCCTCCACAGCCCTCTGTGGCAATGGGTTCCACAGAAGTTCCTCCTCACCTCCTTTCTAAAAGAGTGCCCTTTAATTCTGGCCCTAGACTCTCCCACCAGTGGAAACATCCTTTCCACATCCACTCTATCTATGCCTCTCATTCCTTCTCTCCAGGGCTGCTGCTTCACCCCGCTGAGTTACTCCAGCATTTTTGTGCCTACCCCTGATTAGTTAGCGTGGGTTTTTGCTGCACGCTGCTCTTTGGAATGAACAAAAAAACGATTGCTTATTTCTTCAGATGGACAACCGATTCTCCACGCCGGAGCAGAGCGCCCACTCGGGATACCAGCGATCTACTGCCAAACGAGACCAGGTTCGTATTGAGTCGGGTGGGGACAGGAGAGCCGCCGCTGGTCACTCCGTGAATGCACGGAATCCCTGGGAAGTCGCAGGGAGAGTTTGCAAAGGTCCCGCGTTAACAGGATGGGGTTTGGAACAAAGTCAAAGTCAATTTTATTCGTCACTTGCACCAGAAGGTGCAGTGAAATGAATTTGCCAGCAGCGATACACTTAAAAAGAACACACACAATACACAATAGAATTTAACACAAACATCCACCGCAGCGTTCTTCACTGTGGTGGAAGGCAACAAAGTCCAGCCAGTCCTCCGTCTTAGTTCACCCGTGGTTGGGGCCATGAACCCTCCGTAGTCACCGCTATGGACGGCCCGATGTACAGGCCCTCCTTGACAGACCATTAATACAGCACCTGTAGGATGGATATCCGACCCGAAACGTCATTCATTGATTTTTCTCCAGAGATGCTGCCAGTCCCGCTGAGTTACTCCAGCATTTTGTGTCTAGGAGAGAACCCAGGTGTTGGTGCAACGTGTTGGAAGGACCTGGTTTAAACTGAAGATAGACACAAAATGCTGGAGTAACACAGTGGGACAGGCAGCATCTCTGGAGAAAAACCAATGAGTGACGTTTCGGGTCAGATCTCCATCTTACAGGTGCTGTACTAATGGTCAAGACCCTTGTTCAGGCTGCCTTCTTTTTCAGGTTCCCCATGTCATGGCTGGACTCACAGACTAAAGTTTGCCTTGTTTGAAACGCCCAGAGTTATCATTATCACTTTTTATATATATATCTCGTTTCCCTTTTCCGTAACGAGTCTGAAACATAGAAAATAGGTGCAGGAGTAGGCCATTCGGCCCTTCGAGCCTGCACCGCCATTCAATATGGTCATGGCTGATTATCCAACTCAGTATCTTGTACCTGCCTTCTCCCCATACCCCCTGATCCCTTTAGCCACAAGGGCCACATCTAACTCCCTCTTAAATATAGCCAATGAACTGTGGCCTCAACTACTTTCTGTGGCAGAGAAGAAGGGTCTCGACACGAAACATCACCCAACTTCTCTCCAAAGAAGCTGCCTGTCCTGCTGAGTTACACCAGCTTTTTGTGACTACCTTCAGAGTTTTAATTTGTGACTGTCTTTCATTCAGGTGGAAACTAGCTTCCCCGAGAGGACTCCACACCCAGCATATGTACGGGCTTTCTCCAGGAGTGATCGGGTCAGTACAGTCGCCCTCCATCTTGTTTTAAATGTTTCGCCCAGTGCAGGGGAATGATGTCTTCCATTTATACAGAGTCTGCTGTTCACGTTATGTCTCGCAAGCCCAATTAATTATATCTGTTTTGTTTAGATTTTTTTTTAAAAAGAGATTCGGCATTGAAACAGGCCCTTCAGCCCATCGAGTCCTTGCCGACCATCCATCACCCATTTGTACTAGTTCTATGTGTAAGAAAGAACTGCAGATGCTGGTTTAAATCAAAGGTTGATCCTCTCCCCTGAATCTCAATCTAAAGAAGGGTCTCGACCCGAAACATCACCCATTCCATCTCTCCAGAGATGCTGCCCGTCCCGTTGAGTTACTCCAGCTTTTTGTGTCTATCCTCTGGCAACTCCTTGTATAAACTCCCCCACCACCATCCTCTCTGTGTGAAAAAGTTGTCCCTCGGGTTCCTATTAAATCTTTCCTCACCCACCTTTAAACCTATGTCCTCTGGTTCTTGATTCCTTTACTCTGTGTTTACCTGTTGGACAGGTGAGTCAGGTTCTAACCTGTCCAACCTCAAGAACTTCAGGTAGTATTGCCACGTTTAAAGGGCCTGTCCCACTTGGCCGTCATTTGCGTGTAATTTACGCAACATCATTTACGTGCCACGACAAACGACGCGCGCGTTGTGACACACACGTGATGCGTGCATGGCGCGTGGTGACAGTGATGGGCAGTCGCGCGCGGCGCCCCAGGATTTTGGTTATGTACAAAATCTTCTCGCCCCCATCTGCATGACTCGCAAATGACAGCCAAGTGGGACAGGCCCTTAAAAAAACATTGAGACAGCTACATGGATAGGACAGGTTTAGAAGGGGTATGGGCCAAACAAAGGCAGGTGGGACTAGTGTAGATGGGATATGTTGGCCAGTGTGGGCAGGTTAGGCCGAAGTGCCAGTGTCAGTGCTGTAGGACTCTGACACTAAGAGTTGCTTTCACCACCTTCTCTGCTACCATAAACTAATTTTCCCAGTTCAAACGAGGGGTTACATAGAAACATAGAAATTAGGTGCAGGAGTGGGTCATTCGGCCCTTCGAGCCTCCACCGCCATTCAATATGATCATGGCTGATCATCCAACTCAGTATCCCGTACCTGCCATCTCTCCATACCCCCTGATCCCCTTAGCCACAAGGGCCACATCTAACTCCCTCTTAAATATAGCCAATGAACTGTGGCCTCAACTACCCTCTGTGGCAGAGAGTTCCAGAGATTCACCACTCTCTGTGTGAAAAAAGTTCTTCTCATCTCGGTTTTAAAGGATTTCCCCCTTATCCTTAAGCTGTGACACCCTTGTCCTGGACTTGCCCAACATCGGGAACAATCTTCCTACATCTAGCCTGTCCAACCCCTTAAGAATTTTGTAAGTTTCTATAAGATCCCCTCTCAATCTCCTAAATTCTAGCGAGTATAAACCGAGTCTATCCAGTCTTTCTTCATAAGACAGTCCTGACATCCCAGGAATCAGTCTGGTGAACCTTCTCTGCACTCCCTCTATGGCAATAATGTCCTTCCTCAGATTTGAAGACCAAAACTGTACGCAATCTGGAAGGTTAACCCGTTTTCTCCACAGATGCCGCCTGACCTGCTGAGTGTTTTCAGCATTTTTGTTTTCATTTCAGATTTCCTAACATCTGCAGCATTTTGTACTTTTAATTTCTAATTTTCTGATGTTTAATTATTTAAAATGTCCAATTGTCTGCCTTTCAGGTTGATGCAGGTATTTCCTCATTAGAAGAACAGAAATCATACACGGGATACCTAACCAGAAGTGATCGGGTCAGTATCATGATTTTGTTTCCTGAATTATTGCCAGAGAAAGATCTTCCCTGTTCTTATTCTTTGGAGATGTAACATGGCCCATCGCGTGCATGCTGACCATCGATTACCCACTCACCCTAGTTCTATGTTCTCCCACTTCTACATCCTCTCCCCTTAGAGGCAATTTTACAGATGCCAATTCACCTGCAAACTAGGAAATGTCGGAGGAAACCGGAGCGCACCCACGTGGTCGCAGGGAGAACGTGCAAACTCCACACAGACAGCACCCGAGGTCAGGATCGAACCCAAATACCTTCCAAATGGTACCTATAAAATGGTCGCCTATTATTTCGCAGCCTCAGTGGTGCAGAGTTGCTGCCTTACAGCGCCGGAGACCCGAGTTCGATCCTGACTACGGATGTTGCCTGTACGTTCTGCCTGTGACCACGTGGGTTTTCTCCAGGTGCTCCAGTTGCCTCCCACACTCCAAAGACATGCAGGTTTGCAGGTTAATTGGCTTCTGCACATTGCCCCTAGTGTGTAGGATAGAAGGAGTATCGTTGGTTGGCATGGACTGGGTGGGCCGAAGGGCCTGTTGTATTTCTAAACTAAACTAAACTAAATTAAAATATATTGAAGTGTAATTGTTGTACTGCAGCAAACCTGGGCGCTGAATTGCTGACCACGTGATAGTCAGACTATCGTTAATTGTATAACTGGACTTTATTTCGCACTAAACGTTTTTCCCTTAATCCTGCATCCATACATAGAAAATAGGTGCAGGAGGAGGCCATTCGGCCCTTCGAGCCAGCACTGCCATTCATTGTGATCATGGCTGATCGTCCCCTATCAATAACCCGTGCCTGCCTTCTCCCCATATCCCTCGACTCCACTAGCCCCTAGAGCTCTATCTAACTCTCACTTAAATCCATCCAGTAACTTGGCCTCCACTGCCCTCTGTGGCAGGGAATTCCATAAATTCACAACTCTCTGGGTGAAAAGGTTTTTTTCTCACCTCAGTCTTAAATGACCTCCCCTTGATTCTAAGACTGTGTGGCCTCTGGTTCTGGACTCGCCCACTGTACACCGTGGATGGCTTGATTGTAATCATATACAGTATTTCCGCAGACTGGTTAGCAGGCAAAAAAAGCTTTTCACTGTACCCCGTACATGTGACAATAAATCCAACTAAAATTCAAACTCAAGCGCTGGAGTATCTCAACTTGTCAGGCAGCATCCCTGGAGAACATGGATAGGTGATGGGGCCCTTGTGGGTTAGGCAGCAGTAGCGACAGGGAGAGTTTGGACAGACTTGGATTGTTTTCTCTGGAACGCTGGAAACTTTAAGGGGAAAAAAGTTGTTCGGCACGGACTTGTAGGGCCGAGATGGCCTGTTTCCGTGCTGTAATTGTTATATGGTTATAGGTCACCTATCCTTGTTCTCCAGAGACGCTGGCTGACCCACTGGGTTACTCCAGCGCTTTGCGTCTTTCTCTGTAAACCGGCATCTGCGGGTCCTTGTTTCTCTGTCTAGAAACACAAGACAGGTGCTCATCTCATCCCTTCTGCCCTCAGGTCCATCAACTCACACACCACAAGATTAACAAACAGTTTCTACCCCAAGGCCATCACCACTCTGAACTCTGCACTGAACACACAGCCCCATAGCCAATATTTTGTACTACCACAACACTACACTGTGAAATATTGCACATTCTGACGACGTTTTTCTTGTTTCCATTGTCGTCATTATTTACCTGTTACATTGGAGCTCTGCTCGGGCAGTGCGCTTGGAATTTTGTTGGATGTATTTACAATGCCAATAAATTGTATGATTATTATATAAGTTGCTATGGGGGTGGGGGGCAGGACCATTGGGGAGACTGCATGAAACAAATGCGATCATCTGGACCAAGGCTAGTGTGGAAGTTAAAATATTTAAAAAATGGATTCAGCTGAAATTAAAGACAGGCTATTAATTTTCTCCTAATTAATTGCAAAGCCAGCAGGAAGCTCTTACAAGGCTAACCAAGATGTTGATGTACCTTTTTCCAATAACAAGCGAGATACATAACAAGTACAGCTTCATGAATGCCTCCTCTATAATATAAAACATTTAGAGGAGGTTCAGACTCTTGGCACTAACCCTTGCTCCATAAGATTATAATGTGTGTCATAAGTAGAAAAAAACAAAATGCTTGTTCTGCAAAAAAAAAATCTTCTCATATAACCATTTATGGCTAAACCTTCCTCTGTCACAAGAACCTGTCAATCTTATGAAACTGTCAATCTTAAGGATCTGTCAATCTTAAGAAGCAAGAGGCTCTGTAGATAAGGTAGTGCTGAATCGTTGATTATAGGAGTATATATATGTAGTTAAATCACTGCCCCTTTGTCTGAGGATGAGAACTGTATACTGTAAGAGTCCTACCACACCCGCCTGATGAAATAAAGATTGATTGATCACTGCTTGATCACTGATTTCATTTGCGTTTATGTCTGTTTAAGAACATTGAACCACAGCACTAGGATCTAGATTTCCCTACTGTGGAGGTGGGTGGCGCGGGCCCGTTGCAGTCGCTGGTCTTCCCTCTGAAGGGATTGCTTCTTCTGCAACGCCGAAGCCTGTACGGAGCCAGACATTAACTCAGACCCATCGTTGTCTCTCATCTAGGTGCCTCTCAAGCTCAACTCAATAGAAGAGTCAAGCTCTTGCGTTGGATATCACAAGACTTCCCTGGTAGGCAAAAAGATCAGGAGTTCCAGCTTTCAGCACACTGAGCAAAGAACCTGTGGTTTAGAACGTAGACCATAGATCGGTGCAGGACAGGACAATCCCTTCGTCTGTGCCAAAAATCATGCCAATAGGAGTTGGCACGTTCTCCCTGTGACCACGTGGGTTTTCTCCGGGTGCTCCCATTTCCTCCCACATTCCAAAGACGTGCAGGTTTGTCGGCTAATTGGCTTCTGTAAATTGTCGCGAGCGTGTAGGAGAGATTCTAGTGTGCGTGCGTTCGTCGGTTGCCGTGGACTCGGTGGGCTGCGTCTCGCAAACAGGAGGATGTAGGTTGTGACCGATGGGCCCGACCTCGGGTTGTGAGGTGACTTTGTTTCAATCTCCCCCGCAGGCTGAGAGAGGATTCTCAACCAGGGGCAACTCCGCCACGCCAAACAAAGATGTCTACGCCCAGACAGCCGACAAGCACGAGAAGGTAAGTGGGTGACCTTGGGCAGTGGGTGATGCTGATGAGTCCACCCAACCTCTCCCTGTAGCTGCAACCCTCTAATCCGGGCAGCATTCTGCTCTGCACCCTCTAACCATATAACCATATAACAATTACAGCACGGAAACAGGCCATCTCGGCCCTACAAGTCCATGCCGAACAAATTTTGTTCCCCTTAGTCCCACCTGCCTGCACTCATACCATAACCCTCCATTCCCTTCTCATCCATATGCCTATCCAATTTATTTTTAAATGATACCAACGAACCTGCCTCCACCACTTCCACTGGGAGCTCATTCCACACCGCCACCACTCTCTGCGTAAAGAAGTTCCCCCTCATATTACCCCTAAACTTCTGTCCCTTAATTCTGAAGTCATGTCCTCTTGTTTGAATCTTCCCTATTCTCAAAGGGAAAAGCTTGTCCACATCAACTCTGTCTATCCCTCTCATCATTTTAAAGACCTCTATCAAGTCCCCCCTTAACCTTCTGCGCTCCAGAGAATAAAGACCTAACTTATTCAACCTATCTCTGTAACTTAGTTGTTGAAACCCAGGCAACATTCTAGTAAATCTCCTCTGTACTCTCTCTATTTAAAAAATAAAAACTCCCTCTCCAAAGCCTCAGCATCCTTTCTGCAATCGGGCGACCAGAACCACATGCGATACTGCAAATGCGACCCAACCAACGTCTTGCAAAGTGCATCATGACTTCCTGAAGGGCTGTCCCACTTGGCGATTTGTTTTGGCGAATGTCGGCGTCATTGACTGGCGTATTGGGGTCGCCAAAAGATTTTGAACGTTTCAAAATCCAGCGGTGACAAAAAAAATGTTGCGACACTTGAGGAAACATCACGTGTCAATACGCCGTCACGGAGTGTCGCGCCACGACTTTTTCGGTGACCTGATACGTCAGTCAACGATGCCAACAGTCGCCGAAAAACTTGCCAAGTGGGACAGGCCCTTCACTCTTATACTCAATGACCCTGGCAATGAAGGAAAACGTATTGTACGCCTTTTTCACCACCCTTTCTACTTGTGCTTCCACCTTCAGTGAGATATGGTTCAAGATCCTACTCCTGGACCTATTTTTCTATGTTTGTTCCATGTTTTATTGGTAGTTTGGTGGCTTGGTTGACTTTACTGCAAAGAAAGACCTTTGGAGCTTGTTAAAGGTCTTTCCAAGAGTCTGATAAGGGAAGAAACTGTTCCTGAACCTGGTGATGTGAATGTTAAAGCATTTGTAGCTTCTGCCTGACAGAAAAGGGAATGATTGGGGTGGGACAGTCTTTGATTATGACCTTGGCTGCTTTCCAGAGGCATTGTGAAGTGATTCCTCGTCTCCGTTCTAAATGGCTTACTCCTTATTGTTAAACTGTGTGTGGCCCCTGGTTCTGGACTCCCCAAACATCAGGAACATGTTTCCTGCCCCTAGCGTGTCCAACCCCTTAACAATCTTAGATGTTCCTGAATCTGGTGATGTGAATGTTAAAGCATTTGTAGCTTCTGCCTGACAGAAAAGGGAATGATTGGGGTGGGACAAGTCTTTGACTACGTTGGCTGCTTTCCAGAGGCATTGTGAAGCGCAGACGGCCATGGGTGGGGGGGTGAGGGTTGATGAAGTGGGCTACATCCAAAATCACTCGTGGTCTTGGGCAAAGCAGATGCCAATGGAAACTGATGCGTTGAATGTGGATATTAACCCTGTTCCGTGGGGGATGAGAGGGTGCCGAGCCTGGAGGGGGTGGATGGAGAAGGTTAAGTCAATAATCTTCAGTCAATTCGGACCCTTGTTCTGTGACAGACCGAGCGAGGATTCCCGAATCGGCCCACTTCCAACTCGCTGCACAAAGATCTCCGGCAACAGGTGGCCAACAAGGACAGTAAGGTGAGGTGGTTTTATACAATAGACAATAGGTGCAGGAATAGGCCATTCGGCCCTTCGAGCCAGCACCGCCATTCAATGTGATCATGGCTGATCATCCCCAATCAGTACCCCGTTCCTGCCTTCTCCCCATATCCCCATGACTCCGCTATTTTTAAGAGCCCTATCTAGCTCTCTCTTGAAAGCATCCAGACATCCGGCAGTGAGGCAGAGAATTCCACAGACTCACCAATCTCTGTGTGAACAAGTGTTTCCTCGTCTCCGTTCTAAATGGCTTACTCCTTATTATTAAACTGTGTGTGGCCCCTGGTTCTGGACTCCCCCAACATCAGGAACATGTTTCCTGCCTCTAGTGTGTCCAAGCCCTCAACAATCTGTTGTCCTTGCCTCTGGGCTGTGAGATGATGCTGACGTTGCCTCTAGTGCGAGGGCTGGTCCTGTCGTGATGGATCGGGACCTGCTGGTGGTGGGGGGAGGGAGAGTAAGGGGGGGAACTCTTTGTTCCACCCTCCTCCCCCTGTTCTCCCGCACCATCTCCTTTCTCTCCTCCCCAACCTCCCCCCTCCTCCCTCTCATCTCCACCCCCCTCCTCCCTGCTCCTCCCAACCCCCCCTCTTCCCTGATGCTCCCACCCACTCTCCTCCCAGTCCTCCCACCCTCTCTCCTCCCGCATGTCTTATCCCCAAACTCCTGACCAGAGGATTTCTACTACTGCTCGCTCCGGCAAAAACAGCGCAGTTTCCCAAGCACCGTTTTGCCCCCCGTCTGCCTGCCTGCCTGCCGCTGCTGCAGTTGTACCGTTGCCTCGAGCCTCTCTGGAGAAGGCAGGGGGTGTTGGTGCTCCCCGGAACGCTCTTCACGTGAGCTGCAAGAAGCGACGAGGTGAAAGCAGCTTTTTGGCTCTTGGTCTTTTGCAAGAGTTTGTTTTATTTTCCATTCCCCCCCTCCCTCCCCCCGCAGACTGACAGAGGAGTCTCGCTGAGGAGCAACGTGGACTTGCCCGGCAAAGATGTCTACCCACAGACCACCACCAGGCTTGAGAAGGTACCAGTTGTAACTGTCCTTGAGATACGGGGGAACTACAAGACTGCATGGGTTCCCTCTTCTGACCTCCCCTCAGGTCATAAGACATACGATACAGTAGAACTTTATTCCAGTCTGAAGAAGGGTTTCGGCCCGAAACGTTGCCTATTTCCTTTGCTCCATAGAGGCTGCTGCACCCGCTGAGTTTCTCCAGCACTTTTGTCTACCTTAGAACTTTATTCATCCCAGGAGGGGATTGGTTTGGCAACTGCCATAAACACACAACAAGATACATGAAACATGGCATCAAAGTGACGTGTGGGAAGTCCAGGAGAGGGGATGTGCAAAGATGGGGAAGAGAGAGTCAGTCTCAGTCTACCCCACGACAGCAGGGGAAGGGGTTGTACAGTTTGATAGCCACAGGGACGATAGATCTCCTGTGGCGATGCAGGAGCAAAGATTAAGCCATTTAGCCCATCCAGTTCTGCTCCACATTTCGATAATGGCTGCTCTATTTCCCCCCGTCTCAAAACCCCATTCTCCTGCCTCGTCCCATCATTGAATATCGGTGGAGAATAAAGAGTTCAGAATATACATTGCAGCATTGTGGCATTAAGGTTCCAGCGGAAAAAGTTCAATGTCCGCAAATGGGGTGGGTTGGAAGATCAGGCTTGCACACCCTATCTTGTCGAGGTGAAGGGTTATAATGTGAGTACATATGTGCCAGTGTATCAACTAGGAGCAGAGGTTGGCCTCTCTGCCCCACCATTCTGTAGGATTAGTGCTGACCTCAATTCCACTTTCCATGGATGATCTTTCACCCCCCCCCCAATGCCTATCATAATTTTATAAGCAGAATTAGGCCATTTGGCCCATCAAGTCTACTCCTGGCTGACCTATCTTTCCCTCTCAAACCCATTCTCCTGCCTTCCCCTCGCAATCCTTGGCACCCGCACTAATCCACCAGATGGCTCAGTGTCTCAGGGCTTTGCGACCCGCTGCGACTATTGAGATCACGTAACTGGGGACCGGGCATCCTGATGAATTAATAGCTGACGTTTATCTCCAAACACAAGCACAATTAGCCGTGGACAGAAGCTGAAACATAAACGGGCATTTGTTTCTTCAAATCCTGAACACACGTGTTGGGTTCCATTTCATAGAAACATAGAAAATAGGTGCAGGAGGAGGCCATTCGGCCCTTTGAGCCAGCACCGCCATTCATCGTGATCATGGCTGATCGTCCCCTATCAATAACCCGTGCCTGCCTTCTCCCCATATCCCTCGACTCCACTAGCCCCTAGAGCTTTATCTAACTCTCTCTTAAATCCATCCAGTGACTTGGCCTCCACTGCCCTCTGTGGCAGGGAATTCCATAAATTCACAACTCTCTGGGTGAAAACGTTTTTTCTCGCCTCAGTCTTAAATGACCTCCCCTTTATTCTAAGACTGTGTGGCCCCTGGTTCTGGACTCGCCCAACATTGGGATTTTTTTTTCCTGCTTCTAGCTTGTCCAGTCCTTTTATAATTTTATATGTTTCTTTAAGATCCCCCTCATCCTTCTAAACTCCAGTGAATACAAACCTAGTCTTTTCAATCTTTCCTCATTTCCTTGACAGACTGACAGAGGATTCTCGAACAGACCCACTTTGAACTCTCCGAACAAGGAACTCTATTCACCGACACCCGACAAGCCCAGCAAGGTAAGGCCGCACTTGTATCTGTCGCTGGCTCGCGGCTGACAGTGGCGCGCTGGCATTTGTCGGCCTAGCTGCATGAGTCGATGGTGGGTTTCATGTCCTTCAGGTGTTTGCTGTCTGACGGTCTGTGTCTGTGTTTCTGTGGCGATGAAGGAATGTCGTGATACGTGCTCGAGCGCATAACCGGAGATTACCTTCATAAGACATCATTGTTCGAGGTTGCAGCCGTGGCATTGTGTCTGCAGTGTAACTCTGCAATGCTTCCAACACCAGACAGTTCTGAAAATTAATATTGTATAAAAACTTTGCAAGTAATGGCAGAAAACTCAAACGCAAGGATGTTGTACTAAAGGGCGGCACGGTGGTGCAGCAGTAGAGTTACGGCCTCACAGCGCCGGAGACCCAGGTTCGATCCTGACTACGGGTGCTGTCTCTACGTTCTCCCAATGACCGCGTGGATTTTCTCCGAGATCCATGGTTTCTTCCCACACTCCAAAGACGTACAGATTTGCAGGTTCATTGGCTTGCTATAAGTGTAAATCGTCCCTAGTGTGTGTTAGTGTGCAAGGATCGCTGGTCGGTGCGGACTCGGTGGGTCGAAGGGCCTGTTTCCACAATGTATCTCAAAACTAAACAAACCTTGATAAGAATGGACAAGCTTTTCCCTTTGAGAATAGGGAAGATTCAAACAAGAGGACATGACTTCAGAATTAAGGGACAGAAGTTTAGGGGTAATATGAGGGGGAACTTCTTTACTCAGAGAGTGGTAGCGGTGTGGAATGAGCTTCCAGTGGAAGTGGTGGAGGCAGGTTCATTGGTATCACTTAAAAATAAATTGGATAGGCATATGGATGAGAAGGGAATGGAGGGTTATGGATGAGTGAGGCAGGTGGGACTAAGGGGGTAGTTGTTCGGCACGCTTGTAACTCACTGTTTTCGGTGCATTGTGACCCAGCTGGTAGCGCTGCCTTACAGCATCAGTGACCCGGCTGTCCTGTTCGTTCATGCAGAGTTTGCACGTTTTCTCTGTGACTGCACTTCTATGTGCCTACCTAAAAGTCTCTTAAATGCCACTCTCCAATCTGCCTCCATCTCCAACCCCGGCAATGCGTTCCGTGTCCCAACATCCTCTGTGTGTGGAAAATAGAGACTTCCCGATTAAACCTTTCCCCTCTCACCTTTTCGCTATGTCCATGAAAGTAAGCATGCAGGTACAGCAGGCATTGAAGAAAGCGAATGGCATGTTGGCCTATATATCAAGAGGAGTTGAGTATAGGAGCAAAGAGGTCCTTCTGCAGTTGTACAGAGCCCTAGTGAGCCCACACCTGGAGTATTGTGTGCAGTTTTTGTCCCCTAATTTGAGGAAGGACATTCTTGCTATTGAGGGAGTGCAGCGTAGGTTTACCAGGTTAATTCCCGGGATGGCGGGACTGTCATATGCTGAGAGAATGGAGCGGCTGGGCTTGTACACTCTGGAGTTTAGAGGATGAGAGGGTATCTTATTGAAACATATAAGATTATTAAGGGTTTGGACATATTGGAGGCAGGAAACATGTTCCCGATGTTGGGGGAGTCCAGAACCAGGGGCCACAGTTTAAGAATAAGGGATAAGCCATTTAGAACAGAGATGAGGAAACATCTGTTTTCTCATAGAAAGTTGTGAGTCTGTGGAATTCTCTGCCTCCGAGGGCGGTGGAGGCGGGTTCTCTGGATGCTTTAAAGAGAGCTAGATATGTCTCTGAAAGATATCGGAGTCAGGGGATATGGGGAGAAGGCAGGAACGGGATACTGATTATGGATGATCAGCCATTGAATGGCGGTGCTGGCTTGATGGAGCGAATGGCCTACTCCTGCACCAATTGTCTAATGTCCTCTGATGTTGGATATTTCCACCCTGGGAGAAAGATTCTGTCTGTTATATTTTGTTACATTCGGCTGTTGTTTGTTGCCATTTTCTCATATTTGGTGTTATGGGCATAACCTGAGACGTCGGACACCCCATCCTTGTTTGTGTACACACCTCACATAGATCCGCTGTTTGACTTCTCGCATTTTCAGACTAATTGGTTCCGGTTTAGCTCTGCCCATGCTCTGCGTGTCGTGATGTTCTATACAATGGACAATAGGTGCAGGAGTAGGCCATTCGGCCCTTCGAGCCTGCACCGCCATTCAATGTGATCATGGCTGATCATCCCCAATCAGTAGCCCGTTCCTGCTGTATCCTCATATCATAGAAACATAGAAATTAGGTGCAGGAGTAGGCCATTCGGCCCTTCGAGCCTGCACCGCCATTCAATATGATCATGGCTGATCATCCAACTCAGTATCCCGTACCTGCCTTCTCTCCATACCCCCTGATCCCCTTAGCCACAAGGACCACATCTAACTCCCTCTTAAATATAGCCAATGAACTGGCCTCAACTACCCTCTGTGGCAGAGAGTTCCAGAGATTCACCACTCTCTGTGTGAAAAAAGTGTATCTCCTGACTCCGCTATCTTTAAGAGCCCTATCTAGCTCTCTCTTGAAAGCATCCAGAGAACCTGCCTCCACCGCCCTCTGAGGCAGAGAATTCCACCCCTCCCAGGCCGGTCTCCCCCACATCATGTCAACATCCTGTGAGATATGGTGGGTCAGAGGAGATGCGGAGAAGGTCGTTCTGCTGGCCGGACAAGGTACAAACTGGGGTCATTGTCTCGGGATGGACACAAGATGCTGGAGTAACTCAGTGGGGCAGGCAGCATCACTGGAGGGAAGGAATTGAGTGATCTCAGGATGTGGAGCAGCCATTTGGAAGAGGAGTAAGGAGACTTTTCTTCATTCCATACGCCAGGCAGCTGTGCACCTTCAGTTAATGTGTACTGAGCCAAGACGATGACTGGTCTGAAACCTTTGGACATGAAGCCAATCAAAGGATACGATGGGAATAAATGTGTTAAAGTAAAAGTTCACATTATTGAGTCGACAAGCAAAAGACAGATGGCCTTTTTGATCTTAATTTAAGTTTAGTTTGAGGTTATAGATACAGCATGGAAATAGGCCCAACTACCACGCCAACCATTAGTTCTTAACAGTTCAGTTATTTCGCTTTCGTATCCGCTCCTTACACAATCGGGCCAATTATTTGACCTACTGGCCCGAGGAAACCCACCTGGCCACAGGTAGAACATGCAAACTCCACACAGAAAGTCTCTAGAATTTAGAAGATTGAGAGGGGATCTTATAGAAACTTACAAAATTCTTAAGGGGTTGGACAGGCTAGATGCAGGAAGATTGTTCCCGATGTTGGGGAAGTCCAGGACAAGGGGTCACAGTTTAAGGATAAAGGGGAAATCCTTTAAAACCGAGATGAGAAGAACTTTTTTCACGCAGAGAGTGGTGAATCTCTGGCTGCCACAGAGGGTAATTGAGGCAGTTCATTGGCTATATTTAATAGATGTGGCCCTTGTGGCTAAGGGGATCAGGGGGGTATGGAGAAAGGCCACTGAGTTGGATGATCAGCCATGATCATATTGAATGGCGGTGCAGGCTCGAAGGGCCGAATGGCCTACTCCTGCACTAATTTCATGTTTCTATGTTTCTATGAAAGCACCCGAGGTCGGGATCGAACCATTCGTGAGGCAACATCTCCACCCGCTGCCATCATTCCCACAGACCTTTGCACTGGTAACCTCTATCACCATAAATATGCCAGACATTTCCAAAACAAACATTTGAGAACCAGTGGGTAGTTAACAATTTATTGTTAATCTGGGTTTGTAAAAATGGGTTCAAAATCCCTCCCCTGCCATTAAAACCCCTTCTGCTTCAGATAGCTGGCCATCTCATGGACCTTCTTGTTGAGGACTCCACCGTGGACTCCTCTTTTGCCCATTACAAACACCATGGTCTTGATGGTTTTGCCGATGCAGATGCTCTTGCATTGCCCGCCTTTCATCCGGACGTCCATCACCTCGTCGTTGTTGACCAGCAGGTTGTCCCTGATGACGGAGCATTTCTTCCCTCCGATGGTGATGCCCGTCTGCAAGAAGGTCTTGCGATCCTGTCCCATTAATGTGCTGACCTCTTGAGGGGAGATGGCGGCCAGTATACCACCGGGCTTGGACGCCCACACTGCCTTGTTGTTGACGTGGCCCACGATGGCAACGTCTTCCACGTTCTTATCCTTCAGGATACTGTTGATGTAGTTCTTCCAGTCCGACATCTTCTCCTCGATTTCAAGAGTGGCTTCAAGAACAAACTGGCCTCGGGACTGTCTCACCAGCTTGTGTGAGGAAAGTGGACAGATGCCAGCAGAAAATCACCAGGCCATTGTGAGATCAGAGTGACATCACTCCATTATGATCAGTCATCTCACCTGTTGTTCTGACCGTTTGCTTTTCTTCGTATAAAGTGTCGTACCTGAAACCGTTGCCAATTCATTCCGATCGTCGGGTAACTTGTTGGCAGTTAGAATCCACATTGCACCCCTCCCCTCCCCTCCCCTCCTGGGTAAGGGAGAAATCTCTCATCTCTCTCTCCCCCTCTCTCAATAGACAATAGGTGCAGGAGTAGGTCTTCATCTTAGGAGCGTGAATGAGATTCATTTCTAGCCTGTGAAGAGATCAGAATCCTCCATTGTTTGGCCAGTTCTTCAGGGAGATCTTCATGTGAAGATGCTGCCTGACGCACTGAGTTACTCCAGCACTTTGTCTATTCATCTTCTCCAGAGATGTTGACTGACCCGCTGAGTTACAATAGACAATAGGTGCAGGAGTCGGCCATTCGGCCCTTCGAGCCAGCACCGCCATTCAATGTGATCATGGCTGATCATCCCCAATCAGTACCCCATTCCTGCCTTCTCCCCATATCCCCTGACTCCGCTTTTTTAAGAGCCCTACCTAGCTCTCTCTTGAAAGCATCCAGAGAACCGGCCTCCACTGTCCACTGAGGCAGAGAATTCCACAGACTCACCACTCTCTGTGAGACAAAGTGATTCCTCGTCTCCGTTCTAAATGGCTTACTCCTTATTGTTAAACTGTGTGTGGCCCCTGGTTCTGGACTCCCCCAACATCGGGAAGATGTTTCCTGCCTCTAGCGTGTCCAACCCCTTAACAATCTTAGATGTTTCAATGAGATACCCTCTCATCCTTCTAAACTCTAGAGTGTACAAGCCCAGCTGCTCCATTCTCTCAGCATATGACAGTCCCGCCATCCTGGGAGTTAACCGTGTAAATTCCACAGACTCACAACTCGCCCTCTCTCCCCCTCCCTCACGATTACTGTGTTCATCGCAAAAGGATTTGAGTATAAGAGCAGGGAGGTTCTACTGCAGTTGTACAGGGTCTTGGTGAGACCACACCTGGAGTATTGCGTACAGTTTTGGTCTCCTAATCTGAGGAAAGACATTTTTGCCATAGAGGGAGTACAGAGAAGGTTCACCAGACTGATTCCTGGGATGTCAGGACTTTCATATGAAGAAAGACTGGATAGACTCGGCTTGTACTCGCTAGAATTTAGAAGATTGAGGGGGGATCTTATAGAAACTTACAAAATTCTTAAGGGGTTGGACAAGCTAGATGCAGGAAGATTATTCCCGATGTTGGGGAAGTCCAGAACAAGGGGTCACAGTTTCAGGATAAGAGGGAAGTATTTTAGGACTGAGATGAGAAAATCATTTTTTACACAGAGAGTGGTGAATCTGTGGAATTCTCTGCCACAGAAGGTAGTTGAGGCCACAGTTCATTGGCTATATTTAAGAGGGAGTTAGATGTGGCCCTTGTGGCTAAAGGGTATGGGAGAGAAGGCAGGGATGGGATACTGAGTTGGATGATCAGCCATGATCATATTGAATGGCGGTGCAGGCTCGAAGGGCCGAATGGCCTACTCCTGCACCTATTTTCTATGTTTCTATCTGGGGAAGTGCAAGCACGAGTGAGTTGTTGGTTGTCTCCTTGTGACCCGCTGCCTGAGAGAGTACAGCATGGCCACAGGACCTGGCACCTTGCTGGTTCAGGCTGTTTCATGCGCCTGGCAGTTTCACCTCACATTTCCTCCTTCCTCATGCACCCATCCAGCTTCCCCTTCGCTATTCGCCTCAACTCCTCGCGGTAGTTCTGCATTCTCACCCCTCCTTCTGCTACTCACTGGGGAGATGCAGCTGCTCGATCGAGGGCAGCGGAATCGGAACAGACACAAACCCGGGGCAAAAATGAAAGGCAGTCACAGGGAGACGGGAAAAGTTGAAAATGCTTACCTGCGGAGAGAAAAAAAATTATTGTTTCGGGTTTACGATTCTTCGTCAAGAACTGGGAAACTTTAGAGAGAGAGGAGGGTTTTGAGGCGCAGGGCACTGAACATAAGGAGGGTGGTCTGTGATAGTTTAGAAGGCAGGAGAATTTAATGGGCAAAGGGGTAATAGTGGAAGGGGAAAGGCAAAACATGCCGGCAGTGAATGCTGTACTGACACTACTCAGTCTGCAGATGCTTGAAATCTGAAAGAGAAAGAGAAAATGCTGAAAGTAGTCGGCATGTTATATACTTGCAATATAGACCATCATATACATAATATATCATATACATATAATCGCAACATAGACCATCATATACCAGCAACATATACCATCATATACAAGCAACATATACAACATATACCATCATATAATCGCAATATAGACCATCATATACAAGCAACATATACCATCATATACAAGCAACATAGACCATCATATACTAGCAACATATACCATCATATACCACCTCCAACATATACTAGCAACATATATCACCATATACCACCTCTAACATATACTAGCAACATACATCACCATCATATAATCGCATATACCACCTCTAACATATACTAGCAACATATATCACCATATACCACCTCTAACATATACTAGCAACATACATCACCATATACCACCTCTAACATATACTAGCAACATATACCACCATATACCACCTCCAAACATATACTAGCAACATATATCACCATATACCACCTCTAACATATACTAGCAACAACATATACCACCACATATACTGCACATATACTATCTAACACCATCTCCCACGGGCAGCTCAATCCTTCGAGTGCCTTTCTAGTTGAACTGTCTCCACTGACCAGATCTGAACTGCGACTGTGACCCCAGACTGCCCTCTTCCTCGTCTTCAGACCCAAAGGCACTGTGCTTTAATGTAGGAATCACCTTGGTTTTGCCTGTTTCCTTTCTCGGGGGAATGTCTCTAACACGGATCGGACAGGTGTGGAGGGATATGGACCAAGCGCAGGCGGGTGGGACTCGTGCAGCTGGGCGACGTTGGCCGGTGTGGGCAAGTTGGGCCGAAGGGCCTGTTTCCACACTGTATCACTCTCTGACATGGTTTGTCCAGTGACCTTTCTCCCAGGAATAACGAGGTGGCACAGAGCCGTGGGCTCTCCATGCTGGCGGACGTTGTAGTATTTAGACAATAGGTGCAGGAGTAGGCCATTCGCCCCTTCGAGCCAGCACCACCATTCAATGTGATCATGGCTGATCATCCCCAATCAGTACCCCGTTCCTGCCTTCACCCCATATCCCCTGACTCAGCTATCTGTAAGAGCCCTATCTAGCTCTGTCTTGAAAGTATCCAGAGAGGCCCATTCCTTTAGGCAGTGGAATGTTAAACATGCCAGGGTACTTCTGGAGATTCCACAAGGCCGAGTCAGGCTGAGGGCTGATGATTCATAAAGATATTTCTTGAGTGGGACATGTTGCACAAGCAAGCCGACTGCATCAGGAGTGTCTGGTAATATAGACACAAAATGCTGGAGCAACTCGGCGGGACAGGCAGCATCTCTGGAGAGAAGGAATGGTTGACGTTTCGGGTCGAGACCCTTCTTCAGACTGTTTTTTTGTGTGGTGGTCTGGGCTGCGTCCACAATTCTCTGCAATTCTATACTGATAGTGACGAGGAGGGAGTTATTACCTTGGTATTTATAGGGACGCACTGCCAACACTGGCAGGAATTGACAACAGGTTGCTTGAACACCTTCCAAATTCTCCACAGTCTGCTCAAACCTGCGGGGAGGGGACTCTTTCCCCACAGTGTTTAAGAGGGAACTGCAGATGCTGGAGAATCGAAGGTTACACAAAAAAGCTGGAGAAACTCAGCGGGTGCAGCAGCATCTATGGAGCGAAGGAAATAGGCAACGTTTCGGGCCGAAACGTTGCCTATTTCCTTCGCTCCATAGATGCTGCTGCACCCGCTGAGTTTCTCCAGCTTTTTTGTGTAACCTCTTTCCCCACAGAGTTTGGCTGCTGTAGGACCTTGCTTCATGGCTGCCTCAAAGCTGACACCGCTGGTGATCCTCTGTTACTGCAGGCTTCGGTGTAGCTATTTCTGATCACTCGGAATAGGCACAGTTTGGGCAGGAGATCAGGGCACGGAAACAGGCTCTTCGGCCCATCCATGCCAACCAACATTCTATCCAAGCTCATCACTTTAGGCTGTGTTTGGCTGTTTTTAGGCAACTGTAACAGGGAAGATGTAAATCAAGGACCCAAGCAGTCGTTCCAGGTGCGACAGAGGTTCACCTGCACCTCCTCCAACCTCATCTATTGCATCCGCTGCTCTAGATGTCAGCTGATCTACATCGGTGAGACCAAGCGTAGGCGTGACAATCGCTTCGCCAAACACCTCCGCTCGGTCCACATTAACCAACCTGATCTCCCGGTGGCTCAGCACTTCAACACCCCCTCCCATTCCCAATCCGACCTTTCTGTCCTGGGCCTCCTCCATGGCCAGAGTGAGCACCACCGGAAATTGGAGGAGCAGCCCCTCATATTCCGCTTGGGCAGTCTGCACCCTAGCGGCATGAACATTGACTTCTCCAATTTCCGGTAGCCCTTGCTGTCTCCTCCCCTTCTCAGCTCTCCATCAGCCATCTGGCTCCTCCTCATCCTTTCTTCTTCCCCCCCCCCCCCCCCCCCCCCCAAGTCTGAAGAAGGGTTTCAGCCCGAAATGTTGCCTATTTCCTTCGCTCCATAGATGCTGCCACACCCACTGAGTTTCTCCAGCATATTTGTCTACCTTCGATTTTCCAGCATCTGCAGTTCCTTCTTGCTTGCTCATCTTTGGTGACCCTCGGACTATCTTTGATCGGACTTTGCTGGCTTTACCTTGCACTAAATGTGATTCCCTTATCATGCATCCATACACTGTAAATTGCAATTGAGACCTTTGAACAATCATTAATTGGACTTTATCTTGCGCTAGAAATTCTTCCCTTCATCCAGTATCTGTACACTCTGGAATGCCTGATTGTAATCATGTGTAGTCTTTCCACTGACTCAATAGCACGCAACAAAAAAGCTTTTCGCTGTAACTTGGTACACGTGACACTATTAATAAACTAAACTGACTCTCATCCTGGGAGCAGACACAAAAAGCTGGAGTAACTCAGCGGGTCAGGCAGCATCTCTGGAGAAAAGAACTAGGTGGCGTTTTGGGTAGAGACTCTTTAGTTTAGTTTAGAGATACAGCGCGGAAACAGGCCCTTTGGCCCACCGTGTCCGTGCCGACCAGCGATCCCCCGCACACTAACACTATCCTACACCCACTAGGGACAATTTTTACATTCACCAAGCCAATTAACCTACACCCCTGTATGTCTTTGGAGTGTGGGAGGAAACCGAAGATCTTGGGGGAAAACCCACGGAGAGAACGTACAAACGGTGTATAGACAAGCACCCGTAGTCGGGATCGAACCTGGGTCTCCGGCACTGCATTCACTGTAAGGCAGCGACTCTACCGCTGCGCCACCGTGACCGCCTAAAGGGAGACCCCGTGATTCCTACTAATCCTGAGGGAGTTGGATGACTGTAGGTGAGGGGTTGGCAACCTACGGCCCCCAGGCCGAATGTGGCCCGTAACCCAAAATCATACGGCCCTCAGACGGATTTTTATTTCTCGTAATTATCCAGCCCGCCGAGCGCCCTGAGCACGGCCGAACTCTGGCTGTACCGCGTCCTGGCACAGCCGCGCACCTTCTGCGAACACGTTTAAAAAAGAACTGCAGAACTCTCAGCCTCACGGCCACAGCAGCTGAGGTTAATGTGCGGTGCTATATATTGATTGGTTTGGCATTCGATATGGGAGAGAGAAAGGGGGGGGGTGTGGGTTACATGGCAGAGCTAAGGTTTCACACTTAATGGGGAAACCCCTCCGGAGATTCCAGTTGAGGTAATCGGCTGCAGATATCGACCACGGCAGATTCCCGGCATCATCGCCGGAGATGGATCCAAGTGGCAAAACTTTTTCACCCAGAGAGTTGTGAATCTGTGGAATTCTCTGCCTCAGAAGGCAGTGGAGGCCAATTCTCTGGACACTTTCAAGATAGGGCTCTTAAAGATAGCGGAGTCAGGTGATATGGGGAGAAGGCAGGAAAGGGGTACTGATTGTGGATGATCAGCCATGATCACAATGAATGGTGGTGCTGGCTCGAAGGGCTGAATGGCCTACTCCTGTCTATTGTCGTTCCATATCGCACATTGTTTACGTACGTTGTGGGCTGACGTACTCGGATCCAAGTATAGAAACGTTGACGGGCCCTGTGGAAACATGCTTATCTCCTCCTGGACACTTGGACAGAAAGTGCTGGAAAATCTTTGGGTATTGTTTCAGTGGCTTCCTTTACTTTGCTGTCAGAAGGGCAAGAGGAGCAAAGGCCCCTCCTGTTGTGTGCGATCGCAGGCGAGGTGTTCCGCTAAGATCGGGCCTTCCTGTCTAATTGTTTCTCCTTTTCCTGCTCCCTGACACACCGCCTCTCCACTCACAACGTGGCACGTACTCAATCAGAACGGACATCTTGCATTCGGACAGAGCCTTTTGCTCGCTTTGTGCACACCGATGTTGGCACTGTGGCACAGCTGTTGCCTCACAGCTTCAGAGTTAATGAGTAACAGGAGCAGAATTAGGCCATTAGGCCCATTGAGTCCACACTACCATTCAATTATGGCTGATCTATCTTTCCCTCTCAACCCCATTCACCCGCCTTCTCCCCATAACCCCTGACACCCTGACTAATCAAGAACCTCCACTTTAAAAAATACCCATTGACTTGGCCTCCACAGCCGTCTGTGACAATGAATTCCACAGATTAACCACAATAGACAATAGACAATAGGTGCATGAGTAGGCCATTCGGCCCTTCGAGCCAGCACCGCCATTCAATGTGATCATGGCTGATCATCCCCAATCAGTACCCCATTCCTGCCTTCTCTCCATATCCCCTGACTCCGCTATTTTAGAGCCCTATCTAGCTCTCTCTTGAAAGCATCCAGAGAACCTGCCTCCACCGTCCTCTGAGGCAGAGAATTCCACAGACTCACCACTCCCTGTGAGATAAAGTGTCTCGTCGTCTCCGTTCTAAATGGCTTACTCCTTATTCTTAAACTGTGTGTGGCCCCTGGTTCCCCCAACATCGGAACATGTTTTCTGCTCTGACTAAAGAATTTCCTCCTCATCTCCTTTCTAAAGTACGTTCTTTTGTTCTAAGGCTGTGCCCTCTGGTCCCACCAGTAGCTTTGATGACTTGTTTCAGCCCTGACTTCAGTTTAGTTTAGATTTAGTTTGGTTTTGAGATACAGTGTGGAAACAGTTTTGCAGCACCTGCATTTTTTTTTTTTTTTTGTTCGATCGAACATACTTTGACAAACAAGGCCTCGTGTCGAGGCCTGAGACAGTGCCTGAGGATAATCACTCATAGCTGCGTATATCACTTTAGTCACTGTTGCAATGCTGTTGGCAGGAGCTTGCTGTGGGCAGAAAGTTCCTCCGTTCTTGCACTACAACAGTGCTGAAGTATACACGACCATAAGAGGAATAGATTGGGTAAATGCACAGTCTTTTGCCCAGAGTAGGGGAATCGAGACCCAGAGGATTGACACAAAATGCTGAAGTAACCCAGCGGGACAGCAGCATCTCTGGATAGTAGGAATGGATGATGTTTTGGGTCGAGACCCTTCTTCAGAGGACATAGTCCCGACTGTGCGCTCGCTGTGTGCTGCAGAGGTCCAACTGTCCATGTGTTCTGTGGTCCGAATCGGACCTAGCTACCACTGGCAGCCATATTGCTTCAGCGCTGTGACTCGGCAACTGACTTCACACTTTGAAACTTACACACACAGTATCTTTCCTACCATACATCCGAACTCGGTGTGCAGGACTACATTCCAACAAAACCTTCCGAATGTTTCCTACCCAGTAAGCCTTGGTACCGATACCATGTGTACTGATATGTTACTGTTTTTCTTCTCTCGTCTCTACCATACATTCGCGCTGACACGTCGCAGATATTCCCTCGCATTCTTGAGTGGCATAGTGTGATCATCACCCTCGTCATCATGAAGTGCAAGTTATCTTGGATCCTTTCGGAGACTGAGGCCAATAATGGGTATCTTTTCTGCTGACACACGACTTCGGACTGATGATTGACTCGCTACATCGCCGCGGGACAGTGCATAGTGCGGTAGAGTGTCGGCAAGCAATTGTCCCTCGTGGCTAAGAGGTTATCGATCTTCTACGTGGACCGACGTGATTGCCCTGTGATCACTGATGGTAATCGGACACCTGTTATCACCGCGCAACCCTCTCTTCTCATGGACCTGGCATGACAGCTTTGCAGGGCGGGCTCTCGATCCGGATCCTCGGGTGGCGTTTTCAGCGGTTGCATGGCAAGTTACTTGTCCAACTCGCTTGTGGGTTTCCAGTCCACCCGGTACTGATCTAGTCGTCTTCTCGGTCAGATCACGAGCAGTTCTCAGTAATGTCACTCATAAACACGTACCTAAGCCAACTCTTCACTTCTACGACGTGCACAGCAGTGCTGTTCCTGGTGTGGACTCTGGTTATACTAGAATAGTACGCTGAGCGGCGTACAACTCGGCGTAGACGTGCAGCGTATGTTTTTGGCCCTGTTTTGGCCACGTTCACCTGTGACAATAGACAATGACAATAGTGCAGGAGTAGGCCCATTCGGCCCTCACGCCAGCACCAACATTCAATGTGATCATGGCTGATCCCACATCAAGTACCCCGTTCCTCCTTCTCCCCATATCCCCTGACTCCGCTATTTTTAAGAGCCCTATCTAGCCCTCTCTTGAAAGCATCCATAGAACCGGCCTCCACCAACCGCCCTGTGAGGCAGAGATATTGACCACATGCGTGGGCTTCCTCCAGTTGCTCCGCTTTCCTCCCACGTCCCAAAGATGTGCAGGTTTGTAGGGGGTGGATGAGAAAGCGGGATAACGTAGAACTAGTGTGATCGATGGTCAACATGGACCGGTGGGGGCCGAAAGGGCCTGTCCACGCTTATCTCTAACACTTAGCCTGCGATATTTTGCCCCCTCCCCGCCCCGGCACGTGTGTACACGAACACCAAACATTCGTTGTGGTCGAAACTGTAATGGCACCACATACGCATCCGGCTGTGTCCACCATGTCAGCGTGCTAGACCTGTGCCTGTTCTCCCCGGTCATGCCAAACACTCTCTTACCCCCCCGCGGTGCAAACACGGTGAGCACTAACACTCTCATGTGGCTATGGGCTTGCAACTTCCATTCTAAACACATGATGTTTACATAGAATGCTTCATGTTTACCTCTGTGACTTCAGTAGCATCATGCCCATTAGGAGGGTGAACCGTACGGTGCTTAGCTCTCATTGATGCCTGGGGGTAAACTTCTTAGCGCGTATGAGAGTGTGGTGGCGGAGATGTGGCGACCTGTAGTACTGGCATCATGCTGAATGTGGTGAGGTGATGGAGTGGTGCTCACCGACCGTTCCTTTCCTCATTCGGATGATTACCATCTAATGTAAGGCTCATAGGTCACTGTCACCTGTGATCGAGAGGATGGAGGGTTGGTACAGAGTGGCAGGCAGTGGACTAGAGGGAACAAAATTTTGTTCGGCATGTGCCCCCTACGGTGCACTATGTAGGGGCCGAGATGGCCTTTGCCGTGACTGTAATTGTTATATTGGTTTACTATTTGTTGATAATTGTTTACAACCGGAGAACAGCATTCTACTATTCTCTCTAGCATATTCTTTGGCCTATGTGTCGCCTTAATAAAGGCCAAGGCTGTGCTAAAATCAGACAAACTTTCTACAGAGACGGTTTTTTTAACTCGTCTTAACAACTATTGTTATATTACAACTGGCTTGAAGTAATATCATATAATTATTTTAATACATCAGGACATTTTAAATTTTGCCAGACTGCTACAACAAACCTTTCTCTTACCCCTTCGTGAGAGTGCGGACATGCATACTGGAATGCTGCATATTAATTTATTTTCTCCAGAGTTCCCTTAAGATTTGGCACCATTTGAGATGATCTGTTTTATAGTTGTGTAGATTTTGTGGGCCCTGTCGGCCTACAGAGGGCTTACCTTAGATTTGTGTGAAATCGTCTGAATTGTTTTTAAATGAATAGAGGAAAGACCAAACTGTATTTCAGCAGTTAACGGTACACCACGTGAATTCTACCCCTCAACCCTGCTGAACCATGTTATTTTAATGATAAATGTTGAGGTGTTATATTTTTTTTCTCAAACAAAATAGTTATTAAGCAGGGGGGCTTTGCTTGTCAGTTTTTTGAATGTATAATTTTCTTCTGATGTTGACGTGAAGTTGACAGAGGATGTGATCATCTGCTAGGTTGTGCCTTGTATGGAACGTTAGAAAGCATGTAACTGTACATGCATATGTCCCGTTTGCCTGTCGATGTTTTGGAATGAAACATACAGTCCACATTTTAATCATCTCCATTTGTAGGGAGAATTCTAAGATGTGAGTGGGTTTCCACTTCAGTGTGTGCCTTTGTTATCCTTGTTGTCTCTGGCCGCTCTTTGTTAATTAAGATGATACATTGACTACAAGCCAAAAGAACCACAATCGAATACAAGCCAAATTTAAAAAACACGACTTTAATTTGCCTTCCCTTGTTTCCAGAAAATTATATGAATATAGTGTGACCTTTGTGGCAAGAAATATTACTATTACAGTGTTTCAAGACTCGGGATTTTGCATGCAGATGGATGGTATGTATTTGCAAATTGTTCAATTTGCTGGCACATTTCGAATGACACTAGTAGCACTAAAAGGTCAGGAGCAGTTGCTTTAAATCACATCTAAACCATTATTCATGAGTTACATTTATAATGGAGTTCTCACAAAGTTCATTCACTCCTAAGATTGAGGGATGGCTGTGTGTTTCCCTTTTCCCGTTTCTACAGTATGTTTAGGTCATCTCTGAATATGTCCATATGTATGATACATGGAAGACTACATTCCCAACTGTAGCATCCAAGAACCTTTTAAATAAATTTGCAATGGGTAGGGAAGCGGTTTCATAAATTATTGCTTGCTGTATTTCTTGTTATGGTAAGTTAAAAACTAATATATGGTTTAATCATAGATCCATATGATCATTGCGGTTTGAGACCCAGCAGAAGTGAAAACCTTAACAGTGGTGGACGAATTGTACGCAACCCTGGATCAAGTATGATGATTTATTTTAATGAATTTCTTTTAATATCATGGAAGTGCATTCATTTTTGTTCATTCTCAGTACCGTTCCAGTTACATGGTTTTTTTAAATGAAAGAGAGAGCAGCAGAAACAATCCTCTTCAACCAACCGAGTCCAACAGCCGACCCATACGATCACCGAGCTTCTTCTTCGTCAACGTTCCCTCTCCATTCCCTACAAAAAAAACCCCATGACAGGCAATTTGCAAAAGCCTATTAAGATACAGACCCTCATTTCTCTGGGCTTGGGAAAGAAAACCCACACGGAAATACAGAAACAAAAGTACTAACGCCACACAGATAACGAAAAAGACCTGAGGTCGGATCGAGAAAAGAGGTCTCTAAAAGGAGCTGTGAGGAAAAAAGCAGCTTCTACATGACCAACTTTTTGATGTTTCAGTGACTGTGTAAGTCTTCTTGACGTGTGAGGCCCCGGTCCAACAATTTGAGTCCAGGAGAAGCTTTCTCACGGTTGAAGTCCTTTATCAGCAGCCAGACCCTAATAGTCACCACGGGCAGAAACCGGACTCCAAACTATGGACAAAAAGGCTTGAGGGACGCCCCTCCTCCTCTACTGACATGGGTATCCCTATGATCCTTCTGAGCCCTCCCTCCGGGCTCAGACTCACCATGGGGTGTACGGGGAGACTCTCAAACCCGCTGAGACAGGAAGAGGGCGATCAAAAAGCTGCCATTGGCCAGAGGGGGGCTACTGAAACATGGCCAAAACACCTGTGAATGTGGAGAAGAGGACCATAACAATGCAGCACTCTGCCTCATCTGCCCCCTACTACCCAACCCAGTGCCGCCCAAAGGATCTTGCAGTGTTCAATAAACGAACGCAAAGGGACTGTGTAAAGGAATGCAAACTGCCATATAACCAACCAGCTCAAAGACACGAAAAGAAGAGTGAATGGAATTCCCTTGAGTTGCATTTAGGATCCATTACACAGGGGTTGTTTTTTTTGTGGGATGATCTACCAGAGGACGCTGTTGGGATGGTTCAGTTACGTGTTTTAAAATATATATGGATGAGAAGGATTATGGCACATGGTAGGGATAGCTTGGCTGGGAGGGTGCCTTTCTTAGTGCTGCTTACACTCGGACACTTCAGCCCGCAGAATTGTATTTTGAAGTGTTTTGCTATATAGTATCAAAGTACCTGGTTAATCAGTACCAGGCTATCAACTAGTTTTGACCAGAGTAGGGATTTTAATTTCAAATAAAATCTGAAATCTCAGCGACTGGCAAGTTGTCCTTTTCTAGCTGCTGGCCAGCAGCTTAAACAAGCTACAACATAATAGAAAACGCATTATATTATAAAACACACATGGAACTCAGGAATTCTTTCTCCATTGGCACAGACATGTGTATTTTACTGAAATCAGGTCCTGGAATTTTACTGCTGAAACAGTCCATTTATACTTATCGCTTACTCCCACGCATCTTAATGCTCATTGCTAACCTAGATATTTTTGGCTGTTTAAAAAAATGTGTCACATTTTCTTGATATTATTTCCTTTTTTTCATCACCCCTCCCCAATCTCCCTGTAAGCCCTTAATTCATCACCCCCCTTTAATATCCATGTGCCTCTGCTGTCACAAACAGTCCTGCTCAATATCCATCCTGCCTCATTTGTCCATCATTCACGATTCGGCTGCCCTTTCCCTCACAAGTCTCCTCCCAACCTTCTATCCCCGCACCTCTCCACCTCTGTAGCTGTTAGCCTCATGTGCTCCCCTGAGCTGGGCCTGGCCCTGTGCTTACCGTTTGCCACAGTAGTTCTACAATGGACAGTCATCTTTCTCTCTTTCCCCCCCGTTGGTGTATCAGTTGTTCGTTGCCTGAAGCCCTATGAACCCGATCACTTCTAGGGACCTTGGGGCAACTATTCCAGCCGCTTGTCCCACCGCTCCGCTTGTATGCGATGCATACGTTACACTAAGCCTATGCAGTCAGAACGCTGGATCCTACTCTGGATCGCATCTACCGGTTGACTGTTTCCTGTGGCACCCACATAAACAATAGTCCTGACTAAGCACCTATACCCCCCCTCAAAATAAGTATGATATGCAAGCCCAATTACCGCCACAGACTGACCTGATGACTGCCCAAAGAAAAGATTATTATGAAAATTGCTATAGCCAATTAGGAAGCGGGAAATATTTTAAATGTAATGTATGATACTCTGCAAGAAGAACAAAAGAGCAATATGTTTAAATTTCATCAAATATTTTAACATATTTTAGGCGGGCCTTCAGTTTTCCTCTAAATTTCCCCACCATCCTAAGGCCATAAAGGATTTCTTGAATGCTGCAGGGAAAGGATTCTGTGACCTTCCATCAATCTCAATTCCACATTCTGTTCCTAGCTGACCTGCAAAGCTACTGGGTCTGAACATACCATTAAGTTGATTTATGTAGCTAGCAAAAATCAATTTTTGATTTTCAAAATTTTACAACGGTGCACAAAAGCTGAGAACTTGGTGTAAATGTTTAATTCTTGTTGTTTTTCTGCTCCAGAGGACAGGACTTATATCTGGAATACTGGGCAACAAAGGGGAGGGGGACGAAACAAAAGGCGATAACAAGTATTACACTCCTTACCAGGAACATGTGCTTTGCCATGCATCCTCGTTAAGTCTGATTATAAATCTAAATTCCCCAACCCTCTTTTCCACACTATTCTTAAAAATGATTTTCTATAACACGAGGTTTCTTGGGAATGCCACTATCGTTTTGCAACTGTGTGGATCATGAGAATGCCTTGAATTTATTCCCTTCTGTATTTTAAAAAACATATCTCTGCCTATTTTCATCAAGGTTTGTCCATTCCTATCCAAACCTGTTAGCTGAGCCTTGCCAGGAAATAGCCTTGCTGTGATCATCTATGGAAAAAAAAAAAGACACAGTGCCGAGTTCTCTGCTCTGGTTAGGCTCGTCCCTGGAGAACATGCACCTCTCAACCTAAATCGTTCCTTGTTTTTCTGTATTTTTGGTCTGCTCTATGCGATAAACTCCTCGCGGTGTGCCTACTTAAGAGTTTTCTTCTCCTCTTTGTTGAGTTCTGAGCCCCGCCCTCCCTCATTGCTCCTCCCTCTGATTCCAGAGGCTGAAGAATGGGTCCCGACCGAACTCAACCTATTCCATGTTCTCCAGAGATACTGCACTAACCCCTTGAATCCTACTCAGCACTTTATTTGTGTTTTTTTGTGTAAACCAACATCTGCAGTTTCCCTGTCTTGCAGTATCATGCCTGTATCGGTCCGCTGCACTTACCCCAGCATAGATGTGTCTACAAGATATCGGTAGCATTATCACAGTGAACAATCAGTGTCATCTTCCATTCTCTGCGCTGCATCTCGTGTGGTCTATCTATGAGTGGCAGACTTTTAGTGGAATAGGTTTCTAGAGGATAATCCAATCCTTCGAGCAGTTACTTGTAAAGTGTAATAAGTACAGGCTTCAGAATGATTGCTCTTTTGCTTTCGCTAGTCTTGGTTATATCTGTGATTTAGTTCCGCGTGGTCAGTCTTTCGGGTAGCACGACTGCTGTAGCGTAGTCCTACAGTTGCGGCAGTCCCATTATGTTCTTTCATGAATCTAAAGAACTGCGAGAAGCGGTTGATGTGTATACCGAAGATGAACATCAAACTAGTACTGTGTTCTGCTATATGACAAGTCAGCTGTGTGTCATTGATTCACAATACAGAGTGATAAGTGACATAGCTGAAGAGCCGTGGTCCAGCACCTGCGTTTGCCGCAATTCAAGTATATGTTTCGTGCACATAGTGTACACATTATCAGTCAGAGCTGCAGCCAAATTTACAGCTCGCAGTGTAGGTCCCTCATCTGTCAAAAGACGCGACAGCTAAACTGCCAAATTGGTGCCCCCTCTTGGTGCTGTAGACCAATATCTTCGGCAGCATTCGTAGCACTAGGCAAATATGACGTTGTATCAGCCATGCTAAAGTTGATCCTGATAGTGCATTCCCAAAACTTGAACGATTTAATCCTATTTTAAAGATACGCATGGAAAGCAGGCCCTTCGCCCCTGGAGGTTCCACTGCTGACCACCGAGCCCTGTTCGGTACTCGATGACATTTACATAGAGCCTAGCAAGTACCTCCCCACATTATGCCATCTGCCATTTTGTGTCCCATTCCTACAGCCTCCGGTCTACACACTCTCAAGCTACTAACGGCCATTTAAACTCTATAAACCCACGCGCTTCATGGTTGTGGGAGGCAAACTCCGGACGCACAAGAGGAAACCACACAGCCACGTCGACAGAGAACGTGCAACGTCACACAGACAATACCGCGAGGTCGACGCCTTCCCTGCGTAGTTCTGTGATCGTGTGCGTACTCTCACTCTGTCGCAGCTCTACTCTTGGCCACCTGCTCCCCGTGTTCGACAACACCACCATCTCCCGCTCAATCAACACCATAACACATACCCTTTCTCTCTCCGTCCCCCCCCTCCGACATCCCTTCCCTCCCCATGGGCTGTGGCACCACGACACCGATCCATACATACAATTCCCAAAAATACACTCCGTACCCCGCCCCCGTGCTCCAACCGTCCTCACTCACGGGGGCGCAGGCTGCTTTGCACAGCGCCTTGATTTTCTCTTTCTCCTCTCTGGCCCTCTGCGAGTACATAACCTCACGCTTCCTCCTCAAATTCAGCATTTGCGAATCACCTTGCCGCACACATGCATCTATCCTCTCATCATTCTCCTCGCTGCAGTTTAATTTTGGGCTTGTTAATTTTAAATCTCTCTTTTCCTCCCCTGCGACACGGCATTCCATCGCCACAGGCGTACACGCAATCATAGCGCCACTGCATCGGCTGAACATACCGGCCCTCCACCCCTCCACCCCACACCTAGTACAACTCCGGCACGGCCTCCGAGCCACTCTCCCCAGCCATGCTCCAGGACACCGTACATTTCCTCTGCAGTGTCGCTGTGAGATTTTTCTCTTCTTTCTCTGCCCCATCTCGCAGTGCCATTACCCTTCTTCTGAGAGGCATGCAATTGACAATTAGTCAGCAACAAATGTGTTGCCAGTCAGCCAAGTGCTCTCAATGTTCTGGCCTCACTCGTCTCGTCCACGTCCTGCTCATGCAGCCTCCTCGAACTTTACATGCCACATCAAACCGTGCCGCCTGCCCCCTGCTCTTTTACCTGGATGCGTCTCCACTAGTGGCCTTAAGGATACTCCTCCGCATTAATTAAATACCTATTCCTCCGATCCCCTCTCACCCCTTCGCCCCTTCCCCTCCCTCACTGTCGCTCAGCATTCGTATTTAGCTCTATCTCTCAGCGCAACGAGCCATGGCAGTTACAATCAGCGTCTCTCGCCTCGTTTGCCTCACTGACAACTGCCCTCACTTCCCGCTCTGTAAAATGCTACATTTCCACCGATGTTTTCAGGTCGTCATCGTCGCGCCCTCACCCCGAAATCCACCCTTCCTGCTGCGACCCCCCGCAGAAGCAACCTGCTCCATCTATCTCCGAAGTGCTGCCCCCCGCCTAAAGGTCCGAGAGGTAAGTAGGCGGTGACAGGGAAAAGGGAAAGAACTCAGATAAAAAATGACGACTCTCGCTTCTGGAATAGCAACCTCGTCAACTCGCGCAGCAGGAACTGACACCTTTGGCCCCGTGCTCGGAAAACCGTCCTCATGGAACTTGCATTCGTGTCAATCCTTCATGGATACGACCACCATGGTCCATGGAACCGCCTCGCCATCTGGTGCACACTGCGGTCGAGCATCGTGTGCACCCCGCGTGTCACACTACCTGTGGAAATTCGCCCCTCAAACACTGCTCCCGTCTCTAACGCCCGGTAAAAACACAACATAACATACAGCACATAATAGCCGAGCTGAGGTAATTCATAAGGTGGTTGTACCACCTCATCTCCTTGACTCTTAATGTCATCCCTCGTTGTGGATCTAATGCCCTCTCTCCCTTCTCTGCCTACATCTGGAGCTACGGCTTGCGACACACCGGCTCGCTCCTCTCACATCCCTCATGTACCCCTCCTACGCTGAGATCAGCTATCTGCATACGTGCTTACACACAACGCGTCATTCAGCACATCCCCTTCACTTTTTCCACACTCTTCGTTGTTACGTCACATTTCCCCTCCTCATCTAAAATTCACTTACACCCTCCCTCTTTTCTTTAAGCTCTCTACCACCATCCCCCAGAATACCCAAACAATGCAAAAACGGTCCCCCTCCCCCTCTGAGGGGGCCGGGCGCCAGCGGCCTCAACACACGGGCATTTTCAGAAACTTCCTCTCTGCTGCCCAGAGGTTAATTCTCACCAACTAGAACATCCCTATTTGTACCAATCACATTCACATAAGTATCATCCACCCACTCCCCCCTTTCCAGACCCTCCCTTACCCTTTCCCACGTTCTACACCCCTCCCCTCTTCGCTTCTGCCGTCTCCCTTCTGGCAGCGATCCCTACAGCCCCCCCCTCCGAGCTCTTCTCGCGCGTCATATACCCACTCACACCCCTCAGCTTCGGCCCTCCCTCTATTTGCGGGCTACCGCCCTACCCTCGCCTCGCCCTCTCCTCCTCCTCCATCTCTCCTCTTCAGTACCCCTCTCCCTCGCCCTAGCCATCCATCTAGTCGCTCCTCCCATCTCTCCCCCTATAACGATTTCCCCTCTCCTTTCTCAGGGTCCCTCCGCTCCACCTCTCATCGTCTCCTGTCTCCTTCAAATCCTGGCTCTTACTGGTTCCCTTACTTCTCTCACCTCTCTGTCCTTTGTCTCTCTCTATCCCCCCCCCGTCTCTTCCTCTACCCTCCTCTCCTCGCGTCTGCTCTCTGGCTATCTCTCCTCCCCCCTCTCGGGTTACTCTCTGTCCCTCAATTTTCGCTCGGAATCTGCGTGAACATTTGTAACTTAATGCTTCAATTCTCACCTCCTTCAGAATCCTTCATTCTTGTAATGATGTAATGCATTTCACCATCCCAGGGGGCTGCAATATTACTTTTCAAAGTTGATTCGAATCCGAGTTATTCCTTACTTGCTTTTAACAATTCGCGACCATGTTTGGGCAAATTAATGCCAGTGAATCTTACCCGCTCGAACGTCAAGTGCGGGGTTGCAATAAATCACTTTACGCCATGCATTTGCTGGCATTTAACATTGCAGGAGGTGCAGTTTTCCAATGCTATCAATACGTGTGCCATTCAACACTGAGCTGTTTTACACTCATCTTGTGAGCCATCACCTTTTAATTGCTGAGAAAAAGTCGAAGAGGACTCCCCACCTCCCAAACTCCCAATTAGCTTAAAGCTGCTGCAATGCCCATCTAGGCCTCCCAGAGCTCACCACTCGAAGACAACCCAGCAACCTGTCCCCGCTCCTCCGCCTCCCCCCTCGCCTCTCTCGCCCCTCCCTCCCCCCCTTCGCTCTCTCCCCCTCCTCTCTCTCTTCCCTCTCTAACTCCCCCTCATCTCTCTCCTCCTCCCCATGAACAGCACCTCTCCCCCCTGCCCACCTCCATCGCTGCTCTCCGCTGTCTCTCACCCTCTCCTCTCCTCCAGTCGCTCTCCCATGTGCTCCTCCTGGCCTCCTTTCCCTCCACCGCATAGGAGATGTTCCCTCAGGAAATCAGGTGCTCCCTCTCTCCTCCCAGTCGATTAGAACCTCAACTCTGGTCCCTCTTCACCTCTCCCCCCCTCCCCTCCTCGACCCCAGATAGCAGTACCCGGATCTCCCCTACCCAGTCCTGTCCCTTCTCCTCTCCCCTCCTCTCTCCCTCCTTGACTCTTCCCTCTCTCTCCTCCCCCTGCAGATCTCGCTCCCCCTCTCCAGGGACCTCCATTCCCTTCTCTCGCCTCCTTTCTCCTCCTCCCTAAGCCTCCGTCTAGCCCCCATCGCCTGGGGCATCCCCAGAGGTCCAAGGTATCTGGGGTATGAGTGCCAATACTGGATAGAGCAGTGAGTTGCTCAAGCAACAAGTTCTTCTCCGCTCAGCTCCCTTCGAGCCCGCCCCGAAAGGCGACGAGATTGGGCCTCTCCAGTCGTCGGGCCTCCCCTCCCTCGGAGCTTTTTCATGTCCCACCGATCCTCTAAGAAACAGGGAAGGCCCCTAGCTCCTCTGCCATGGCATCCTGCGAGTCTCTCCTTCTCCCCCCGCTGGGAAGACCGCATCTCCAGGCCAGGGATGATGGTCCAGCTTGCCTAGTGGGTGGAGTGCAGCCCGACCTCCCCGGTCCTTGCGTACACCAGTCAATGAAGGTACCATGCCAGGTGCAGCCGATCAGTGAAGCCCGCCCATCCTAACCCCCTGTCCCTTTTCAGAAAGCGCCTTCTGAGTCTACGGATCTGGAGGTTCCCCCTGCCTTTGTCCCTGGTCTTGTAAGCATCCCATCTCCCTTCTCCTGCCCTCCCCTGTGCCTGGTGGCCCTTCAGTAACCAGAGTAATCTCCCTCCCGCTCGCCCTCAAAGAGGTTCCCTTCCCCATTTGTACCTCCCCTTCCCTCTTTCCCCCACCCCATCATACCCCCCTCCTCCTCCCTCCTTCTCCACATCTCTGCCATAGGAAGTCTGAGTTCGTGTGCACTCACTGTGCTTGGGGCGGGGAGCATCATCGTCGGCTGCAGGCGGGCGGGCGTGGAGCTGGAGGCAAGGCCCGGGCCTGGTCCTGGTCCTGGTCAGGAGGGGGATATGTAACCTGGAGGCAGGGAGTTGCATTCCACACACGCCAGGCCCCACCATGGTGAGTCCGTCGCTACTTTACAAACTTGTTTTTGAACGGCAGAGAGTGTGTGTGGGTCTGAAGTTCATGCGCCTTTGGCAGCTCGGATCCTGCACTCCATCTGTCCAGGGGAATGTAATCCCAGTAACTGTGTGGGTGTGTGTGTGGGGGTGGGGGTGTGTGTGTGTGGGGGGGGGTGTGGGGGTGTGTGTGTGTGGGGGTGTGTGTGTGGGGGGGTGTGTGTGTGGGGGGGTGTGTGTGTGGGTCTGTGTGTGTGTTGGTGGGTGTGGGTGTTCGGGGTGGTGTGTGTGTGGGTGGGTGTGGGTGTGTGGTGGGTGTGGGTGTGTGTGGGTGTGTGTGTGTGTGGGGGTGTGTGTGTGTGTGTGGGGGTGTGTGGGTGTGTGGGTGGGTGTGTGGTGTGTGGGTGTGTGTGGTGGTGTGTGGATGTGTGTTTGTGTGTGTGTGGGGGGGTGTGTGTGTGTGTGGGTGTGGGAGTGTGTGTGAGTGTGGGTGTGTGTGTGGGGTGGTGTGGGTGTGTGTGGGGGTATGTGTGTGTATGGGTGTGTGTGTGTATGTGGGTGTGTGTGTGGGTGGGGGGGGTGTGGGTGTGCATGTATGTGTGTATGTATGTGTGGGTGGGTGTGTGTGTGGTGGGGGGGATAGAGAGATCACTGAATGTTCAGGAAACAAGTTAAAGGCTTGTGGTTTACTTTTCTGGTTACTGTGGTGGGTGTTCATCCTCTTGATCTTGCTTTCCCCTCTTCTCTCTCCCTCACCCTCTCTCTCACACACACACAGCTCTCTCACTCAAAGATCCTATAGCTCTGCTACAACGATCCTCTGCTATAGGATCTTTGCTCTGCTATAAGATCTTTTCTTTGCTCTCACTTTTTCATTCCAGACTCTCCCCCTCCCTCCCTCCCTCCCTCCCTCTCTCACACACACCTTGATCACTTCCTGTACATTTTCTCCACACAATCCTCTCAAGCTACTCTGCGCCTTTCTCACTCTCTCAAACTTCCTCACTCTCTCAAACTTCCTCACTCACTCAAACTTCCTCTCTCCCCCTTTCCCACCCCTCTCTCCCCCTTTCCCACCCCTCTCTCCCCCTTTTCCCTCTCCCCCTTTCCCACCCCTCCCCCCTTTCCCACCCTCTCTCCCCCTCTCTCTCCCCCCTCCTCCTTATCTTCCCTCTCTTTTCCGTCTCTCTATATGTCTCCCTCTCTCTCCCCCCTTCTATTTTTCCGTCTCCCCTTTCTCCCTTCCCCGTCTCGATTTCCCTGTCTCTTCCCCTCTATACATACCCTCTCTCTTCCCCAGTCTGAAGAGGGGTCTCCACCCAAAATATCGCCCATTCCTTCTCTCCAGAGATGCTGCCTCACCCGCTGAGTTACTCCAGCATTTTGTGTCTACCTTCGATTTAAACCAACATCTGCAGTTCTTTCTTACACTCTTCCCCATCTCCCTCTCTGCCCCTCTCCCCCACTTCTCTCCCCCTACCTCCCTCCCCCCTCTCTCTATATATATTATATTATATATAATATATATATCTCTTCCCCCACACCCTTCCCTGTTTCTCATTATTCCTTCCACCTCTTGCATCATTGGAACTGACCTTTTTCTGAATGTTCCAGAGTTTCAGATCAGATGTTGTGGGTGGGTGGTGTGACGGGGCGGTGTGCCGGGGCGGAGGGCAGATAGGGTCAACTCTACTTAACCTTTTGAGGACACGACCAAATAAGAGAGCTATACAGCTCTTCGACCCATCGCGGCCATGCTGTCATTTTCACCCTGGCCTGTTTAAATCCCTGTCTAAATACCTCTTAAATGTTGTCATTGTATTTGATTGCACCATCTCCTCTGGGAGCGTGTTACTGATATCAACCCCTCTCTGCAATAAAAAAAAAGTTCGCCCTTATTCTGGTGGCCAGACCTGGGCTGAAGAAGGGTTTTGGCCTGAAACATCACCGATTCCTTATCTCCAGAGATGCTGTCTGACCCGCTGAGTTATTCCAGCTTCTTGTGTCTATCTTGGGGCAGGCAATTCCGCTGGAATTTAGAAGGGAGGGACGGGAGTTGATTGAAACAGATTAAGATCCTCGGGGAGTTATCCATTTAAAGGAGAGACTTGAGGCAATGTTTATTTCGCAGACAGTTGTGAGTCTTTGGAATGCTCTTTCTTGAAGTGGTAGAAAGAGATTATTTGAATATTTTTAAGGCTGAGGGAGATAGATTTGAAATAAGTAAGTGTGTGAAAGGTTGCTGTGGGTCGGCAGGATTGCCGTGTTGAGGTTCTGATAGGTTGAGCCATGATCGTATTGAATGACAGGGGCAGGCATGAGGGGCAAAGTGGCTCTGATGTTGTGTGGACATGTGATGCCTTCTCCCCTTCTCCAGAGGAACAGGCATCAGTTGTCATGCTGCTATGGTAGAGATCAAGGGTGGCACAGCGGTAGAGTTGCTGCCTTACAGTGCCGGAGACCCGGGTTCGATCCTGACTAAGGCCGTTATCTGTTCAGAGTTTGTACGTTCTCCCCGTGACCTGCGCGGGTTTTCTCTGGGTGCTCCGCTTTCCCCCCCACACTCCAAAGTCATGCAGGTTTGTAGGTTAATTGTCGTGGTCCAATTGTAAAATTGTCCCTAGTGTGAGTAGATTAGTGTTAATGTGTGTGGATCGCTGGTCAGCATGGACTCAGTGGGCTGAAGGGCCTGTTTCCGCGCTCTATCTCTAAACTAAACTAAACGATCAACTAACTCATCAGATTGAATTTTGTCTACTTTTTTGAAAGGTGTGTATAGCATGGACCCAGGCCATTTGGCCCAAATGATCTCTGCTAGCTCCTGTTAGTTATTGTATTACTATTGTGATGTGTACGGAGGTGTGGTGTAAAGCTTTTTTGTTGCGTACTATCCAGTCAAAGAAAAGACTATATGTGATTACATTCAAGCCATCCACAGTGTACAGATACAGGATAAAGGGAATTATGTTTAGTCCAAGATAGTTTGAAGATCTCCAAAAGGATAGAGGATACGCTGTAGTTGGTGATAGGGGATGGTTCAGTTGCCTGATAACAACTGGGAATAAACTGTCCCTGAATCTGGAGCTATGCGTTTTCAAACTTCTGTACCTCTTGCCTGATGGGAGAGGGGAGAAGAGGGAGTGTCTGGTGTGAAGCTGGTCTTGCTTATGCTGGTGGCAGTGAAGTGTAGGATCTTGTTCGATCTAGAGAGAGAGGGAGAGAGAAAGAGTCATTGTAATAATGAATCAATGTGAGAAAGAGATGTGTGTGTGTGTGTGTGTTTCGGAGACACGGTGGGTCAGTGCGAGAGGGAGGGTCTGTGAGCGAGACAGTGTGAGAAAGAAGAAAGATCAGCATGTTTGAGAGAGGGACAGTTAAAGGCCTGTCACACTTGGGTGTAATTTGCGCGTCACGCAGATGGCGGGCGAAGATTTTGTACATTACAAAATCCTGGGGCGCTGCGCGCGAACGCGCCTCACTGCCTATGTCACCATGCGCACATCGCGTCGTGACACGTAAATGATGTTGCGCAAATGACACCTAAGTGGGACAGGCCCTTAACTGTGAGAGAAGGAAGGCGAGTGTGTGTGCATGTGTGTGTGGGAGACACAGTGGCTCAGTGTGTGAGAGGGTAGGTCTCTGCATGTGACGGAGAATGTGGTTGAGTGTGTGAGTGGTGGGGAGATGGATGCCTGACTGTCAGTAATGAAAACATCTTCTCTATCTACAATCCATCAAAAAAAACCTTTGTGATTTTAAAGACGTCTGTTAGGTCTCTCCCGGGCCTCCCCTTGTCTGTACAGTCTCTGCTGAAACATAGATGAGTTCTGTACCGTCCTTGTGTTTGTGTTACACGAGCAATGAACAACACACATTGCTCTGACCTCGATTCAATGCAGTCTTAGACTAACCTTGCCCCGGGTGTGATCCACACTGTTTCTCTTATTAATCAGTAATCACCACCTTTTAATGATTTGTGTAATGTTTACCCAAGTTCCCTTTGCCCCTCTCCATATGGTTGCGTATGCCGAGGAACATTTTCCGTACCGAAACGCTTCACCGCAATGTTTTAGTTTAGTTTAGAGATACAGAGCGGAAACAAGCCCTTCGGCCCACTGGGTCTGTGTCGGCTAGCGATTCCCCGCATAGTAACACCATCCCACACACACTAGGGACAATTTTTACATTTACCAAGCCAATTAACATACCAACCTGTACGTCTTCGGAATATGGGAGGAAATCTAAGAATTGGGAGAAAACCCACGGGGAGAACGTGCAAACTCCGTACAGACGGCACCCATAGTACAGACGGCACCCGAGTCTCCAGCGCTGTAAGGCAGCAACTCTGTGGAATTCTCTGCCTCAGAGGGCGGTGGAGTCCGGTTCTCTGGATGCTTTCAAGAGAGAGCTAGATAGGGCTCTTAAAGATAGCGGAGTCAGGGGATATGGGGAGAAGGCAGGAACGGGGTACTGATTGGGGATGATCAGCCATGATCACATTGAATGGTGGTGCTGGCTCGAAGGGCCAAATGGCCTACTCCTGCACCTATTGCCTATTGTCTACCACTGCGCCACCATGCCGCCTAAATGTTCCTGAAATTAAATTAATTTGCCACTGTGGCCATTTAGTAAAGTTGCTTCAACTTGAAGCAAGGTGCCTTGGCCAGCAGATCTATTTTATCACGAATGGCACAGCATGAAACTAGTGTGAACGAGCGGTCAGCATGGACTCGGTGGACTGAAGGTAGACACAAAGTGCTGGAGTAACTCAGCGGGACAGGCAGCATCTCTGGAGAGAAGGAATGGGTGATGTTTTGGGTCGAGACCCTTCTTCAGACTGAAGGCCCTGTATCTCTAAACTAAGCTACGAGCAGATCCTGGCAGATTAACATACAATATTTTGTGGTCACGAGTGTGAGCAATGTTTATGTGTGCTCTTTACGTGAAGTTCCAGGAAATCTATGCAAGATGTTGTTGATCGGTTACAACTGAGTGGAGGAGCACCTCTGTTTGGGTGGATCTTCAACCCATAACACCCTTCCCGATCAAGACTTGGAGAAAACCCACGCAGGTCACGGGGAGAACGTACAAACTCCGTGCAGACCGCACCCGTAGCTGGGATTGAACCTGGGTCTCTGGCGCTGTGAGGCAGCAACTCTACCCGCTGCACCACCGTGCCCGTCCTCTTTGTGAATGAATGTTGGGGAAGGAGATCCGATGACTTCTCCGGAGGGAGAAGCAAGTCACCAGCGGACAAAGGAGGCGTGAGTCACTGACTGGCTGATACGATGCTTTGTGTGGAATTATGAGGTCATCAGCTTTCTGTCCAAGAAGAGCACATTGGAATTGTTTTGAAGTGGACCATGAACAGTGGGTAGGGCAAAGGCTATGCATTCATCGCTGAAAACAACAGCGCACAAGAATGTTGTTTTTTCTTTAAACTCCGGGGACTGGAATGGAATGAAATGCAGAGGTAGTGATGTTCCACTTGTCCCAAAGCCGACGTCAGGAATGCTGACTGCAGCTTCACCAAAACAAACCTAGGCTTCAAACAGTAGGGATGGCACAGCTGGTAGTGCTGCTGTCTCACAGCGCTGGAGACCCAGTTCGCTCCTGGCCTCGGGTGCTGTCTGTGTGGAGTTTCCATGTACTCCCTATTGCCTGGATTTCCTCCTGTACGCAAAAGACGTGTGGGTTTGTAGGTTAATTGGCCCTCTGTAAAATTATCTCTAGTGTGTGGGGAGTGGATGAAAAAGTAGGATAACATAGAACAGGGGTCCTCAACCTTTTTCGTCCCGTTTACCCCTGGCAACTTTAATAGAACATAACAATGTTATATCACTTATTTATGAACAACTAATGATGAACAGATACCGGTATACCTGAACCAAACACAGTCAGTCAATGAGAAAAAAGATGTACAAATCCAGAATCAACAAATCTACCCCCTGGGTAGGCGGAATTTACCCCCTGGGGGTACATTTACCTCGGGTTGGGAACCCTTGACATATAACTAGTGTGAACATGTGATCAATAGTCAAGGTGGACTCAGTGGGCTGAAGGGCCTCTTATCTACTCGTGCTGTGTCTTCAAACTAAACTAAATTAAAATATTACAAACCAAGGACATCTTGCCTCAATGTAGTTTCCAGGAGAAACACAGCGGGTGAGGCAGCATCTACGGAGCGAAGGAAATAGGCAACGTTTCGGGCCGAAACCCTTCTTCCTTCGCTCCATAGATGCTGCCTCGCCCGCTGAGTTTCTCTAGCATTTTTGTCTACCTTTGATTTTCCAGCATTTGCAGTTCCTCCTTAATCAATTTGGTTTCCACTCATTTGTGCCCTTGAGGTGTAGGAACGAACTGCAGATGTTGGTTTAAATCGAAGATAGACGCAAAATGCTGGAGTCACTCAGCGGGACAGGCAGCATCTCTGGAGAAAAGGAATGGGACCCGAAACGTCACACGTTCTTTCTCTCCAGAGATGCTGCCTGTCCCACAGAGTCACTCCAGCATTTTGTGCCCTTGAGATGATGGGACGGTCAGATTGATTTATTTGAAGGGATTCAATTAGCTGAAAAGGTTTTGAAAAATTATTTTCTCTGATCGTGGAATTCAAGATGAACGAAGCGTAATATGTTGACATTGTTCTGGGGATATTGGAGTCGCTGGTCAGTGTGAGGTGTAGGGCTGTGGTCTGCATGACACAATGTCAACAGAAAGGAAGTGGAGATGTTGTAAACCAGCGCTGAAAAATAAATTGTGACAGGAAGCGCCAAGCTCCTATGTTTAGAGGAGCTTTATGCACGGCTGGTGCTCTCGATCTCTCGTGGCTCTGTTAGTACTACATGGCCTCAGGTGTGTCTGTGGGAATGAGGCATCATTCATATTCATAGGTTCTAGGAGCAGAGTTACGCCGTTCGTCCCATTGTGTCTACTCTGCTATTCAATCATACCTGATCTATCTTTCCCTCTCAACCCCATTCTCCTGCCTTCAACCCATAACACCGCTCCCGATCAAGACTTCCTGATGTTGGGGAAGCCCAGGACAAGGGGTTCCCGATTAAAGACACCCATTGACTTGGCCTCCACACCAGTCTGTGGCAATGAATTCCACAAATTCACCAGCCTCTGACCATAGAAATTCAGACGGTCTGGTGACCCCTGGAGCTATGCCAGCGGGAGATTTGTCTCATAGAAACATAGGTGCAGGAGTAGGCCATTCGGCCCTTCGAGCCTGCACCGCTATTCAATATGATCACGGCTGATCATCCAGCTCGGTATCCTGTACCTGCCTTCTCTCCATACCCCCTGATCCCTTTAGCCACAAGGGCCACATCTAACTCCCTCTTAAATATAGCCAATGAACTGTGGCCTCAACTACCTTCTGTGGCAGAGAGTTCCACAGATTCACCACTCTCTGTGTGAAAAATGTTTTTCTCATCTCGGTCCTAAAGGATTTCCCCCTTATCCTTAAACTGTGACCCCTTGTCCTGGACTTCCCCAACATCGGGAACAATCTTCCTGCATCTAGCCTGTCCAATCCCTTAAGAATTTTGTAAGTTTCTATAAGATCCCCCCTCAATCTTCTAAATTCTAGCGAGTACAAGCCGCTGTTAGGGTCTCCCATGCTGGACAGGTCGAAGGGTAGAGACGAGACAAAGAGCGATCCATTGGTCCTCCAGGTTGGAGGTTGAGCACAGGGCTAACAACCCTGTCTCGTAAAACAAATATGTTACGGAAACAGCAACTGAGGGAATCAGCACCACTGAGTGGAGGACCTTTGTTGCTGCCCTACATGCCAGGAGGCAGAATAGGCAGTAAGTAAGTAAGTATATAAAACGGTGCCCCCCCAGAGGTTGCTGTTAGGACCAAGGCTCTTTATGATGTATAGCCATGACCTGTCCTCGGGTGTACAGGTTTTAATATCACCATCTGCAGACGAGACAAAATGTGAGGATGAAAGTGATGGTTTGGGCAGTCACGGGGCCAATACGTTGAATGCAAAGTATAAAGTCTGGCGGTCTGGAAAGAAGGCCAAAGAAGCATGAATGGGGAGAATGAATAGGTGCGGATAAAACCATGAGCTTTCGTGGGGCAAATAAGGTAACACGGAAACCAGTGACCAAAGGAGCAGGGATCAGAGGACACAGACGCAAGGTAATTGATCGAGTCAAAGAGAAAATGACGGTGAGGCAGCATCTATGGAGCGAAGGAATAGGTGACGTTTCGGGTCTCGACCCGAAACGTCACCTATTCCTTCGCTCCATAGATGCTGCCTCATCCGCTGAGTTTCTCCAGCATTTTTGTCTACCTTCGACTTTTGCAGCATCTGCAGTTCTTTCTTAAACAAAGAGGAAATGAGAATCATTTTACACCAAGAGTTGTTCCAGTCTGCAATCTACTGTCTGAAAAGTGCAGCAATGAATTCAGCTGCAACGTTTAGGTTCAGGTTTACTATTGTTGCATGTATCGAGGTGCAGAGAAGTGCATGAAAGGACACAGTCACAGTGCTGGAGTTATTCAGCTGGTCAGGCAGCATCTCTGGAGAACTGAGATGGGTTACATTTTAGGTCAAAGGTTACGGGGAGAAGGCAGGAGAATGGGATTGCGAGGGAAAGATAGATCATCCATGAGTGAATGGCGGGGTAGAATTCTGATGGGCTGAATGGCCTAAATTCAGCTCCTCTGACTTTTGAAAAAGAAGAGATGAGAAAAACATTTTTCACACAGAGGGTGGTGAACCTCTAGAATTCTCTGCCACATAATGTAGTTGAGGCCAGTTCATTGGCTATATTTAAGAGGGAGTTAGATGTGGCCATTGTGGCTAAAGGGATCAGGAGGTATGGAGAGAAAGCAGGTACAGGATACTGAGTTGGATGATCAGCCATGATCATATTGAATGGTGGTGCAGGCTCGAAGGGCCTAATGGCCTACTCCTGCACCTATTTTCTATGTTTCTATGACCCCGTCCTGCAACTTTGTATATCCATGTTCTCCAGATATGCTGCCTGACCCGCTGAGTTACTTCAAAACTTTGTGTCCTTTTTTTCCCTAAATCAGCATCTGTAGTTCCTTGTTTCTATCGAAGGATACGGTCCCAACGGGGCAAATATTCAGCGTTTAATGTGTTATTGTGCGGGGATCGCTGGTCGGAATGGTCACGGTGGGCCGAAGGCCCCGTTTCCGCTCTGTATCTCCAAACTAAACCAAACTGAACAATGAATTCCACGGGCAGAATTTTTCAGAATTTCCATTGATCTCATCTTCTTGCTTTTCTGATTTCAGCCAGATCTCCTGAATTTCAAGAAGGGTTGGATGTCCATTCTGGGTGACTCTGGCGAGGTGAGTGTCCATCAACAAGGTGCCTGGTGTTGTCCCTACCCTGTCATGGTGGCCAGCCCGTGTTAGACCTACGACTGCATTTAATCTACCCGTTCACCATCCCCACACTACCCGTTTCCAACGGCTACAGTCCCCCACCACCAACCTCATTAGTCACGGCCAGGCCAGGCTCATGTACCATAAGACATAAGAATTAGACCATTCCGCCTATTGAGTCAGTTCCACCATTTTAAACATGGCTGATGTATTTTTTCCTCTCAACCCCATTCTCCTGCCTTCTCCCTGTAACCTTTGTCGCCCTTCCTAATGAAGAACCTATCAGTTTCTGCCTTAAAAATACCCAATGACTTGGCCTCCACCACCATCTGTGGCAATGAATTCCGCAGATTCACCACCCTCTGGCTAAAGAAATTCAAGATTCAAGAGAGTTTATTGTCATGTGTCCCAGATAGGACAATGAAATTCTTGCTTTGCTTCAGCACAACGGAATACAGTAGGCATAAATACAGAACAGATTCCTCCTAATCTCCCTTCTAAAGGTACGTCCTTTTATTCTGAGGCTATGCCCTCTGGTCCTGGACACTCTCACGAGTAACTTCGATGACCCATTTCAGCCCTGACTTCAGTTTAGTTTAGACGGCTGAAAACGTCCTTTCCACATCCACTCCATCCAGGCATTTCATTATCTGGTAGGTTTCAATATGATCCCTCTTCATCCGACTAAAACTTGGTGCAAGTGGGCACAAAACCTGGTCTCCCTGCAGGTACAAGTTCTCATAATGTCATAATTAATAGGAGCAGAATTAGGCTGTTCGGTCCATCAAGTCTACTCTGCCATTCAATCATGAGTGATCTATCTTTCCCTCCTAACCCCATTCTCCTGCCTTCTCCCCATAACTCCTGACACCTGAGAATCTATCTATCTCTGCTTTAAAAATATCCATTGACTTGGCCTCCACAGCCTTCTGCGGTAAAGAATTCCACAGATTCACCACCCTCTGACTAAAGAAATTCATTCTCATCTCCTGCCTAAAGGAACGTCCTTTAATTCTCATCCATTATTCCAGGTAAATGCCGGGGACAGCTGCTGCCTTGACTGATTAGTCCTTCTCGAGACTTAACATGATAGACACAAAAAGCTGCAGTATCTCAGCGGGACAGGCAGCATCTCTGGAGAGAAGGAATGGGTGACATTTTGGATTGAGACCCTTCTTCAGTCTGAGAGACAGGGGAGAGGGAGACATGGAGATAAGGAAGGAGATGGTGTGAAAACGAGACATCAAAAGAGATGCCGTCCAAGGAAAATGTAACATAGGATCATTGTTAGCTCGGGGAAGGTGACAACAAAGCAAACAGTGTCTGAAGTAGGGTCTCAATCCAAAACGTCCCCCATTCCTTCCCTCCAAAGATGCTGCCTGACCCGCTGAGTTACTCCAGCTTTTTGTGTCTGTACCTTCGGTTTAAACCAGCATCTGTGGTTCCTTCCTGCACCTAATATGAACGCATGTGATTATTCTCCTGTTTCAGTGGAAGAAACACTGGTTTGTTCTGACGGACTCCAGCCTGCGGTATTACCGAGACTCCACAGCAGAGGAGGTGAGAGGTTTGATAGTTCACCACACTCCCAGTGCCTGCGGGCTGTTGTGACAAGCGCTGGCAATGGACCTGTCCAACTCTCGACAAGTGTCGTGAACATCTCTCTGCTGACAGGGACATTTGAAATGGCAGCATCTTAAGCTAACTCATTTTTTGGGGAACCTTTAAGCTGGAAAGGGTGCAGAAAATATGTAGTTTAGTTTATTGTCACGTGTACCGAGGTGCAGTGAAAATCTTTACGAGGATGTTGCCAGGTCTCGAGGGCCTGAGTCGTAGGGAGAGGTTGGGCAGGTTAGGACTTTATTCCCCACAGCACAGGAGGATGAGGGTGATCTTCTGGAGATTTATAAGAATACTAGACCAAGCGCGGACCTGTTGGGTCCCCCTCCCCAACGCATATTCCACCACTCACCCATAGCCCCCCCAACTGCGCAGGCGCGGCTGACGGGTTTCCGTTGTGACGCCACGGCAACTCTCCCCCAACTGCGCAGGCGCGGCAGGCAAGTGGGAGCGTGACTGCCAGGTTTATTAAAGTTTAAAAAGTCAACAACTTTACAAATATAACATCAATCTGAACGAAACCTGCTAGTTCACATCGCAGGACAATGGTGAGTAAGGTGGGCTTAAAATTGTTGCGCTATCATGTACCGGGAACAAACAAACAAACAAACAAGATGAAAGTTTTAGTAATATATAGATATATAGATAGATAGAGATGGCGGAATACACAGGGTGAATGCACAGAGTCTTATTCCCCTGAGTCGAGGAATCAAGAACCTGAAATGTCACCTATCCATGTCCTCTAGAGATGCTGCCTGAGCTGCTGAGTTACTCCAGCACTTTGTGTCCTTTTGTGTATTAAATTGCATCTGCAGTTTCTTGTTTTTGCATCTGCAGTTTTGGTTGTAGCTCCTTTTTGTGTCTTCCTTTGATGATACCATCTTGTGTGGTTTGTGTTAAATGTTGTTGGATACCGCTGCTGTGAGGTGTGAAGCATGTTTCTAGGCAAAGGGCACGTTATGGGTCTGCTTGGTGCATCCATAGTCAGGGTGGTGAGGGGTTGATTTCAATCTTACTTCACCACATCCAATTTGTCCAACTTTCCTCTCAGGCCAATGACTTGGACGGAGAGATTGACTTACGGAACTGCAGCAACGTCACTGAGCACCAGGTCCAGCGGAATTATGGCTTCCAGATTCACGTGAGTGATCTCCATCCCTCCCCCACCCGTGAGCGGTTCCCCATGCCCATTGTGCATCTATCTGTGACGCCACTTTCAAGGAGCTATGTACTAGTTCTCCGAGATTCCTCTGCCCTACAACACTGCTGGAGCCCTGCCATTCACTGTCAAATTCCTGCCCTGGTTTGACTTCCCGAAATGTAACATCTCAAACTTACCTGTATCTATAATGGGGCTGTCCCAGTGTACGAGCTAATTCATAGAAACATAGAAATTAGGTGCAGGAGTAGGCCATTCGGCCCTTCGAGCCTGCACCGCCATTCAATATGATCATGGCTGATCATCCAACTCAGTATCCCGTACCTGCCTTCTCTCCATACCCCCTGATCCCCTTAGCCACAAGGGCCACATCTAACTCCCTCTTAAATATAGCCAATGAACTGTGGCCTCAACTACCCTCTGTGGCAGAGAGTTCCACAGATTCACCACTCTCTGTATGAAAAAAGTTCTTCTCATCTCGGTTTTAAAGGATTTCCCCCTTATCCTTCAAGAGTTTCCCCCGAGTTTCCCCTGATTCGAACTCGGAGAATTACGGTAATAGCCGCTCGTAGGTGCTCGAGGCTCTCGTGGACATTTTTCAACGTGTTGAAAAATCTACTCGAGCTTATCGCGTTTCCCGAGTACCTGCCGATAGCGTTACGAGCCACGAGACGTCCCGAGCTCCGACGTACCCGCTCCGTACATTCTACGTGCTTACCACGAGTTTGATTTTTTTTTTAAGCTCGGGAGAGCGCTTGAATTAGCTCGTTCAGTGGGACAGGCCCTTTAGCAGCCATTCCTTGGCCTAACTGCCCAACTGATCAAGATCTTGTCCCTTCTACGTCCCCGATTATGTTTGCTCCCTGCGTTGGCCATGGTCTGAAGCTCTCCCTAGACTTTCTCCATCCTAGGGGTTACCTTCTAGTGACGCCCTCTTTGAGGGGCCCCAGCGTCCTGTCGGCTTGTGTCTACCCCTGCATTGATGTTGTGTATGACGGGAGTGAAGAGCCTTGGGCTGTTATTAGTGCTACACAAATGCAGTTACTATTGATGTGATGTGACTGCTGAGACGTAGGAAATGTAGTGGCCACTCACTTCACACATGGATGGCACTGTAGGGTTCTACCTTACAGCACCAGAGACCCGGGTTCGATCCTGATCTTGGATGCTGTCTCTACGGAGTCTGTATGTTCTCCCTGTCACCCCGTGGGTTCTCTCCGGGTGCTCCGGTTTCCTCCCACATTCCAAAGACGTGCAAGTTTGTAGGTTAATTGGCTTCTGTAACTTGTTCCTAGGGCAGGGGTGGGGAACCTTTTCATGTTGGAATGCCGCGTGAAGTTAGCTGTAATCTAATAAGGCCGCATCCAAGAAACTTCAATTAGACATAGGATTATTTTGTTGAATCTTCTTTTACTCTTTGGTATTTTAAATACGTTAATTTTAAGATTAAAATAAAAATAATAAAAGACGAACAAAAACATATTAATAAAAATAAAAGGATTTGTTCTACAAAATTTGGATTCATTTAAAAGGCCGCACTTAAGGGCCTAGAAAGCCGCATGCAGCCTTAAGGCCACAGGTTCCCCACCCCTGTCCTAATGTGTAAGATGGAACTAGTGTATGAGTGATGGCTGTATCTCTAAACTAGCGAAGGGTCTGTTTCCATGCTGTAACTCTTGGGCTAAAACGAAAAATCTAAACGAAAAACTGGTCGGCGTGTATTCACGGCACAAGGCCTTGAATCGCAGTCACTGTGTGAAAGGTCATCTGTTTCCCCAGACAAAAGAGATGGATTACACCCTGTCAGCCATGACCTCTGGCATTCGCAGGAACTGGATCGAGGCTCTCAGGAAGAATGTCCGTCCCAGCTCTTCGCCAGACGTGACAAAGTAAGTTGCGATCGATAGCGGGAGTGAACGGGTGGGTGAGCGGGGAGAGCGACTGGCCTGGGGTGGGAAGGAACTGGAGCGGCTGGGGTAGACACTGTGGAAGTAGGCAGTGGGAGTGACTGGCCTGGGGGCCGATGACAAGGATGAACAGGGGAACAAAAGGGATGGGCAGGGGGGAAACGCTCTCCATTGGATTGCAACCTTGTCGTGGTCGGGGAGCTTCTGTGAGAAGGAATGGGTGACGTTTCGGTTCGAGGCCCTTCTTCAGACTCTGAACCGTCTGGACCAAAAACGTCACCCATTCCTTCTCTCCAGAGATGCTGCCTGTCCCCCCAGAGTTACTGCAGGATTTTGTGTCTACAAGGCAATGGGATTGGCAGGTGTTTAAGAAGGAACTGCAGATGCTGGAAAATCGAAGGTAGACAAAAGTGCTGGAGAAACTCAGCGGGTGCAGCAACATCTATGGAGCGAAGGAAATAGGCAACGTTTCGGGCCGAAACCCTTCTTCAGACAGTCTGGGTGGAGATGGGCGAGAAGGAATGGGATAGGCAGGAGAGAGGGAATGGCTTGGGCAAGAGGAGGCAATGGGATGGACAGGGGTGATTTTGGGATGGGCGGGAGAGAAGGATTGGAGTTTCTCAGGCAAGATCTCCACTTCAAAAAACCATGCTGACTGGCCTATTTTGTCATGAGACCTTCCAACCTGATGGAATGTTTTCCGAATTAGGACTTTGGAGGATTTTTATTGGGGCACCATAATATTCATGCTCACCGTGTGATGGAAGCTGGTCTTGTGTGTGTGTGTGTGGCAGATTTTAATCCAATAATTTTTTTCATTACTTGTATTTTTACTCAGTAAATTTAGTTGGCGCTGTGTGTCTGATTTTGTATTACTGACGTGCTTACTCCACTTTGAATACGCGTGCAAAAGAGAGGCCATGTGTGAGAGGTTTAGAGTGAAAACCTGACATGACTGTGACCAGTCCAAGCTGAACCGAGTTTTTCCCCGACCTGGCCTGACCATCATGGGTAGCATTGCCACCTTAAACATGCTGTTCAGACGCTGGTCACATCGAACAAATCTGTGAAGAGCTGGGCTGGGCCAGCACAACTAACCAAATGTACAACTGTACAGACCTAACCTTGATGCATATGGAGATGTAGTTAGCTGCAATACTGAACTAGATAGGGCTCTTAAAGATAGCGGAGTCAGGGGATATGGGGAGAAGGCAGGAACGGGGTACTGATTGGGGATGATCAGCCATAATCACATTGAATGGTGATGCTGGCTTGAAGGGCCAAAATGGCCTACTCCTGCACCTATTGTCTATTGTCAACAAGGCAGAGCTGTTCCCAAGACGAGGGTCTTCACAGCTGAGGACCAGCCAGGCTGGTGCCCGCCATCACTCCCCATTTAGTTTAGCGATACAGCGAGGAAACGGGCCCTTCGGCCTACCGAGTCCACGCCGATCCATGATCCCTGCACACTACCACCGTCCTACACACACTAGGGACAATTTTACATTTACACCAAGCTAATCAACCCACAAATCTGGAAATAGACACAAAATGCTGGAAAGTGGGACAGACAGCATCCCTTGAGAGAAGGAATGGGTGACATTTCGGTTCGAGTCTTAAGAAGTCTCGACCCGAAACGTCACCCATTCCTTCTCTCCAGAGATGCTGCCTGTCCTGCTGAGTTGCTCCATCACTTTTTTTCCCCTCATAAGCTAAGGATGTTTTCCTGATCTTCCAATCTGCCCTTGCACTTTTTTTTAATCTGCACTTTATTTGTAGCTGTGTCACTACTCTGCACTCTATATCCTTTTGCTTTGCACTCACTACCTGTTGAAATCACTTACGGTATGATTTGCCCAGATAGCATGCAACCTTTTCCAATGCATCTCGGTACACGTGACATTAATAAACCAAGACCCCCGTGCCTTGGGCTGAGCTCAAACTCTGCATTGCTGCCACAGTTGCTTCCTCCTGTCCGAGCCTCACAAGGAATTAAACCTCTCATGCCCGATCACTTCTTCAGCTGCATGTCTGTCAGCCTGTGTCTGTGTGTGTTGTAGGTGTCTGCAGAGAGGTATTTGGTCAACTACATCTCCTGGTCGTCACCTCTCCCCTGTGGCCCCCTCCCCTGTTGCCCCTGAATCTCCCGAACTCTTTCAACTCGCGAGCCCCTCTCTGTAGACCTCCGCGGCCAAGCAAACGCCTCCGTTGCCATGCTGTGAGAACGGAGAGGTTGAGAAGGCGTTTCTTCCCAGATGCCATTAGGACTCCTATCTCACCAGGGACTAACTTCACTGCACCATTCTACTGTTTTTTTTTAAATTGCTGTTTTTTTTTCCCTTTTTCTTTCCTCCCACAATATTTAATATTTAAAAGAATATGTGATTCTGTTCCATTCTATTTGTAGTTTGTTTGTTTGTCTTTATGCACAAAGTCCGCGAGCATTGCCACTTTTCATTTCACTGCTCACCTCGTATGTGTATGTGACGAATAAACTTGACTTGACTTGACTCTGAGGAGCTCACTCCCTGAAGCCCATTTCCTGTAACCTGTTCTCTGTAAACTACTCTCTGTAAGCTGTCATCTGTAACCTGTTCTCTGTAACTTGCTCCCAAAAGACTACTCGCATGTTGACGTTGTTCTTGTTGCTTTGTGTTGTTTGATATTTCTAATGTCTGCCCTTGTTTTTTCTCCTCTGCTTGCTGCCGTGTAGGAGGAACACTTGGATGAAACCTCCACCTTCTAAAGCCAGGTTAGATTACGCTAAACAGGCCGATATCCGTTACCCTCCCTCCCCTGTCTTTCGGCCCGGACCTGGTGCAGAATCTCTGGATCAACACGAGTGCTGGGAGCAGAATTAGGCCATTCGGCCCATCAGGCCTATACTCCCCCATTCAACCATGGCTGATCGACATGGTTGAACAATAACATTCCACGCCGCCTTGTGGGTCTCCTCACTACAAACGCCCGCTACCGTGACCCGACCTTTTGTCTAACGTGAATATTGAGCCACGTTGCTCATATACGATGATGGGCTGAAAATTGATGGGCCAAATGGCCTAATTCTGCTCCTAAAACCTATGAGTAATGTTTAGAGCAGGATAAAGCCCGGTAAAGTTTGATTAAAGATAGTCCGAGGGTCTCCAATGAGGTAGATAGTAGCTCAAGAATAGGAGTTTGTCGTAGGATGGTTCAGTTGCCTGATAACAACTGTATTGTTTGTGTGTGGCCTACACCAGATCTACAGCCAGACGGCAGGGCACTTGGTGAAGTCTGTCATAATTTCCCCACCCAGAGCCTCTTCAGCAAAGCCTACGGTGTAGGCAGCACGGTGGCACAGCAGTGGAGTTACTGACTGTCAGCACCAGAGACCCAGGGTTCAATCCTGACCTCAGCTGCTGCCTGTACGGAGTATGTACGTTCTCTCTATGACCGCGTGGGTTTACTTCGGGTGCCCCGGTTTCCTCCTATATTCCAAAGACATGCAGGCCTGTAGGTTAATTGCCTTTGATAAACAGTCTTGAGTGTTTGCGTACGAGGATCGCAGGTTGGCACGGACAAGGTCGGCTGAAGGGCCTGTTTCGGCGCTGCATTTCTGAAGTCTAAACCCCACTGGGATGCTCTCCAGTGATGCTGCCTGACCCGCTGAGTTCCTCCAGCACTTTTGTGTCGTTCCTGGATAAGCCAGCATCTGCAATTCCTTGTCGCGATGAGAGCAGGGGTTGGGAGGTGATGGGGACAGGGTGTGTTGGAGGAGGGAATGTCTGTACATCTCTTGTGCCGGGGGCTGTGAACACATGATCATCTGACCCGCGTGCTGCACTGTGGTGGCACGGTTTGCCACTGGGTAGTCAAGACACTGGCTTGTTGCTGACGTCGTTGCTTCTCTTGCGGTGAATGTTTAAAGTGAGCAGATTCTTCCACAGTCAGAGGACCCTCTGGCAAATAATTTGTTACGATTATTTTCGACGTAATATTCTTCATGTTGGTGTGATGCTTGGACAAGCCCCATCACACAGTGTCTTTGGTGAGGAGTGAGAGCAGACCTTTATTACATACAGGCTTGGAAACAGGCCCTTCAGCCCTCGTACACCAGATTTATCCTACGCGCGAGGGACTATTTGCGATCTTTGCCGAAGCTACTTAACCTACAAACCTGCACGTCTTTGGTGTATGGGAGTAAACCGGCACCCGGGGTAAACCCACGGAGAGAACGTACAAACTCCACACAGACAGCACCCGTAGTCAGGATCAAACCCGGATCTCTGGCGCTGTAAGGCAGCAACTCTACCGCAGTCGTCCTTGGTTACTACCTCAGCGTTAAGGAGGTCGCGCTGCGTGCGGTGGCTGGAGATGGGGATGGGGCAGTCAGCGTCGATGTTCCAACCCGCGGTCAAATGCGTCTGAGAGTCCGCTTTGAGCAGGATCTCTAAGGCAGGAAATCGGCAAATTCCTTAATAGGGTGGGAGCGAGAGGATGCAGACTTCCCCCTTCGAGCAGGAAGGTGATGATGCATTTTACTCCTCCCGGTTCTCGGAGACTCTCGTCTCGTGGCCACTGGCTCAGCAATGGTCACAGTCAACACATGCCCCAGTCGCAAGGAAGTTGCCTCAGAGGTGAAAAATAGTTTCTGTGATAAAGAACTGCAGATGCTGGTAAAATCGAAGGTAGACACTAAATGCTGGAGTAACTCAGCGGGTGAGGCAGCATCTCTGGAGAGAAGGAATGGGCAACGTTTCGGGTCTCGCAGCTAACAACGATCTATGCTACATTTTCCTTGATCTCCATTCCCTTTGTCCTGTTTTCAGACCTTACACTTCCTTATCTATGTACCACCCACTCGCCTGACCTCAGTCTGAAGACGGGTCTCGACCAGAAACGTTGCCCATTCCTTCTCTCCAGAGATGCTGCCTCACCCGCTGAGTTACTCCAGCATTTAGTGTCTACTGGTGAAAATAATCTGGTTCAGGTGTTGGCAAGGGGAATGTTGTGTTCTTGTCTGTAAATCCCTCGGCAGCCAAAGTCCTCGTCAGTCACATTGTGGAGATCGAAGGGGGCAAGATGACAGCACTTGTGTTTTCACTCAGCATCTTCCGGCAAGACTTTAGGTTTAGATTTAAAGGGCCTGTCCCACTTGGGCGCCATTTGCGCGTCACGCTGATGGCAAGCGAAGAATTTGTACATCCCAAAATCCAGGGGCGCCGCGCGCAACTGCGCGTCACTGCCTACGTCACCATGCGCGCGTAATTCGCACCACGTATTTATTTTACTAAATTATTATCAGCTTGCACACACTGCCCGTGAATTCCATCTGCTGGTGTTTTTAAACATTTATCTTATCAACATCTCTCTGCAGAGTTTCCTCTGCTTTTCTAAAAAATTGGCAGCGTCTGCTATTTTGGTGTCAGTAACAAATTCCACCACAACCCCAGATCCAGCGCTTATCATTGATGTACACAAACGACAGAATTAACATGGCAGTAGATATTGCTGAGCTTAGTTTAATTTTGCCCGTCGAGAACATTTGCCCATGGTCCCTCAATACACTCATACTGACTCATATAGTTCATGAGGTAGATGGGAGGTGTGGAACACACTCTGGCTGGTAACTCTAACGCCCAATGTTGGGCGAGTCCAGAACCAGGGGCCACACAGTCTTAGAATAAAGGGGAGGTCATTTAAGACTGAGGTGAGAAAAAACTTTTTCACCCAGAGAGTTTTGAATTTATGGAATTCCCTGCCACAGAGGCCCAGTCACTGGATGGATTTAAGAGAGAGTTAGATAGAGCTCTAGGGGCTAGTGGAGTCAAGGGAAATTGGGAGAAGGCAGGCACGGGTTATTGATAGGGGACGATCAGCCATGATCACAATGAATGGCGGTGCTGGCTCGAAGGGCCGAATGGCCTCCTCCAGCACCTATTTTCTATGTTTCTAAGAGGATGGTTCCGTTCCCTCTACAGAGCTCCCTCCGTGGGTCAGTCAAAATAAAACAAGGGTATAATCTCGATCTTCCAACCTACCTCATTGAGGCCCATGCACTTTAAAAAAAAATCTGCACTTTCTCTGGAGCTGCAATGCTGTGCACAATGGTTAATTTTCTTTTAACTTCTCTTGTTGTACTTGTGTTTGGCTAGATGGTACTCGTGGATAGTATGATCTGTCTGGATCAGTTTTTCTGGTATCTCTCATCACGTGACAATAATAAATATTAAAAGCTATCTGATGTGCACACTGTCCAAGTTAGAAGTGCATCAGAAATACAATTTGCTGTAGTCTCTGGATTATTGGGCTGCAGCAACCCAATACCAAGGAGACCAAGGAGCTCATTGTAGACTTCAGGAAGTCCAGAGCACGCACACCCCCATCCACATTAACGGGACGGAGGTGGAACGTGTTTCTAGCTTCAGGTTCCTGGGAGTCAACATCTCCGATGACCTCTCTTGGACCCACAATACCTCTACTCTGATCAAGAAGGCTCATCAGCGTCTCTTCTTCCTGAGGAGACTGAAGAAGGTCCATCTGTCTCCTCAAATCCTGGTGAACTTCTACCGCTGCACCATCGAGAGCATCCTTACCAACTGCATCACAGTATGGTATGGCAACTGCTCTGTCTCCGACCGGAAGGCATTGCAGAGGGTGGTGAAAATTGCCCAACGCATCACCGGTTCCACGCTCCCCTCCATTGAGTCTGTCCAAAGCAAGTGCTGTCTGCGGAGGGCGCTCAGCATCGCCAAGGACTGCTCTCACCCCAACCATGGACTGTTTACCCTCCTACCATCCGGGAGGCGCTACAGGTCTCTCCGTTGCCGAACCAGCAGGTCGAGGAACAGCTTCTTTCCGGCGGCTGTCACTCTACTAAACAACGTACCTCGGTGACTGCCAATCACCCCCCCCCCCCCCGGACACTTATATTTATTTTTTATTCAAATCGTTTGCTATGTCGCTCTTCAAGGGAGATGCTAAATGCATTTCGTTGTCTCTGTACTGTACACTGACAATGACAATTAAAATTGAATCTGAATCTGAATCTGATCTAATCCAGAAACAGTTAGACAGGTACATGGATAGGACAGGTTTGGAGGGATCTGGACCAAGCGCTGGCAGGTGGGACATGTTGGCCGGTGTGGGCAAGTTGGGCCAAAGGGCCTGTTTCCACACTGTATCACTCTATGACTGTAACCGAATGCCTTGTTTGCAGTTTAACAGATAGCAATAAAGAGAACACCTTCTGCGACGCCATTGCCAGAAGGACTGCGGTGAGGCAGGAGGCGACGGTTCCAGAGAGGACGTGGGCGGACGTGCAGAGGGGGAGCCGCAGGACAGACGGCCACCTGCATCAGCCGCCGTCGCAGGACTGCGTGGAGCTGGCGCCCGTGCAGCAGCAGCTGCTGCAGTCGTTGCGCGCGCCGGATTCGGCGCCCGCCCGCGTCCAGGAGTCGGCGCGGACTCGCAGCCCGGACTCCCCGCTGCAGCTGCGCGCGCAGGGCTGCACCAAGAAGGAGGAGCTGCAGCAGGAGCAGGTGCAGCGGCTGTCCGAGCGCAGCAAGTGGTTCGAGGCAGGGGTGCCGAGCGAGAGCCCGAGGGGGGAGGCGGACTGGAGCTTTGTGCCCGTCCAAATCCCCCAGCCCCTCGGCAAGGACATCGAGGTGAAGTGGCAGGAACTGGAGTGCATCCCGCTGCGCGACCACAAGCAGGTCCCCCTCCTGTGCTTACGGCCGTCCCAAACCAACGCAGGCACTGCCGGGACCACGGAGCGGCTGAAGAAGGAGGTAGGACTCATAGTGGGATTCACCCGTGCCAGGGTTTACTGCCTGCAGTGTGTATACCCAACAGCAAAAGCCAGTGCACACTCCCCTCTTCTACCCATGCCTGTCGCTAACCTGCTCCCCGAGCTCTCCGTCCCAAAATGCCCCCAGTCCGCAGTGATCTAGAGAGATATGCAAAAAGTAACAATGATCCGTGAAAGGTGGAGCCCACAATGGTCCATTGTTGGCTGTGGGCTTGGTGTTAACGAGTTGTAGAGACAGTGAAACTCTGCAGGAAGACAATAAAACTTGTATGTGGGGGGGGTTTGCTAATCCAGCAGCTGGAATCATTACACCACTCACTTTATCATGGCTGAGCCTGGCTTCCACTCTCTGCCTAGGCCCCTTTTAACGTTAAAAATATTGTTCACTTTGGTTTTGAAGTCAGCCTTCAACTCTGCTGGGGATCGCACAACACTTGTCCTGCAAAATACCCCTTTGGCTGAGCGGTTTACAATCCCGATCTTTGTTCAATTCCAGATCCAATCCCTGAACGCACAGCTGGACGAGGCCAGGAAAGAGCTGGAATCTTTCCGGGGGCAAACCGGGCGGCTGCAGGGACAGCTGTGCGCATCCGAGGACCAAAGGAAGGCGGCTCCCAAAGGCTACGTCTCTCAGGTCAGTATCTCCCCCACCCCCACCCTCCCCAAACGGTTGGTGCTGCCCATATCCCCCAGCTGAGCGTGTGTCACCAGAGTCCATGAGAGACGGTCCATAATGGTTGGAAGAGGGAGAAGAGACACAGCTAAAGGTCCAGAGATAAGGGGGAGGAAGGGGGAGAGGGGGGGGGATGGGGGAGAGGGGGGGATGGAGGGAGAGGGGGGGGGTGCAGGGGGGGGGGGGGGATAGAGGGTGGTGGGGGGAGAGGGGGGGGGAGGGGGGGGGGTGAGGGGTGAGGGGAGAGGGGGGGTGCAAGGGGGGGGATGGAGGGAGGGGGGGGATGGGGGAGAGGGGTGGTGGAGGGAGAGGGGGATGGGAGAGGGGATGGAGGGAGGGGGAGGGATGGAGAGGGGGGATGTAGGGGAAGAGGGATGGGGGGAGAGGGGGATGGGGGGGGAGAGGGGGGGGAGGGGGTAGACGCGATGAGGGAGGGGGAGAGGGGGGGATGGAGGGGAAGAGGGATGGGGGGAGAGGGGGATGGGGGGAGAGGGGGGGATGGGGGTAGACGCGATGAGGGGGATGTGGAGAGGGGATGGAGGGGGGGGGTGGAGGGAGAGGGGGGATGGAGGGAGAGGGGGGGTGGAGGGGAGAGGGGGATGGGGGGAGGGGGGGTGGAGGGGAGGGGGGGGGGGAGGGAGGAGAGGGGGGGTGGAGGGAGGGGGGGGGTGGTGGGGGAGAGGGGGGGTGGAGGGAGAGGGGGGGGGTGGAGGGAGAGGGGGGATGGAGGGAGAGGGGGGTGGAGGGAGAGGGGGGGGTGGAGGGAGAGGGGGGTGGAGGGAGAGGGGAATGGGGGGAGAGGGGATGGGGGGAGAGGGGGATGGAGGGAGAGGGGGGGTGGAGGGAGAGGGGGGGGTGGAGGGAGAGGGGGATGGGGAGAGGGGGGGATGGGGAGAGGGGGGATGGAGGGAGAGGGGGGGGGAGGGAGAGGGGGGGTGGAGGGAGAGGGGGGGGTGGAGGGGAGAGGGGGGGGTGGAGGGAGAGGGGGGATGGAGGGAGAGGGAGGGGATGGAGGGAGGGGGGGGAGGGGGGAGGGAGGGAGGGAGAGGGGAGAGGGGGGGGGGAGGGAGAGAGATGATGGAGGGGAGGGGGAGACAAGTACAGGGTGGCTCATCATTATCAAATACACGAATCTTAGGGAAAAGCAAACTGCTGGAGGAACTCAGTGTTTAGTTTAGTTGAGAGTTACAGCGTGGATACATTTCTATGAGATCCCCCCCCCTGATCCATCTAAATTCCAACGGGTACAGGCCCAGTGCAGTCAAATGCTCATCGGATGTCAATCCTGGGATAATTCTCGTAAACCTCCTCTGGCCCCTCGCCAGAGCCAGCGCAACCTTCCTCAGATACGGGGCCCACAATTGCTCACAATACTCCAAATGCGGCCTGACCAGCGCCGTGTTGAGCCCGGGCTCTCCTTGAGCTGAGGAGCCTCTCCTCCTCGCCCGGCTAATTTCTCCCCCGCTCCAGGGAGGGGTTTCTGATGCGTTGTCCCCTCTCGGCGTTGCAGGCTACCTGCGAGCGCAGCTTCAAGGAGATGGAGGAATCGCACCGCAAGGCGATGGAGGAGCAGCTGCGGCAACACAAGCGGGAGCTGGAGAGGATGCAGCAGGACAAAGACCGGCTGCTGTCTGAGGAGACCAGCGCTACCATTGCAGGTAGGGGAAGGAGGTGAAGGGGAGACTCGTAGCCAGCACCCTCCCTGTGTGTGTCTGTGTCTGTGTGTGTGTCTGTGTGTGTGTCTGTGTCTGTGTGTGTGTGTGCGTGTCTGTGTGTGTGTGTGCGTGTCTGTGTGTGCGTGTCTGTGTGTGTGTCTGTGTGTGCGTGTGTGTGTGTGTGTCTGTCTGTGTGTGTGTGTGTGTGTGTGTGTGTGTGTGTGTATATGTGTGTGTGTGTGTCTGTGTGTGTGTCTCTGCGTGTGTGTCTCTGCGTGTGTGTCTCTGCGTGTGTGTGTCTGTGTGTGTGTGTCTGCGTGTGCGTGTGCGTGTGTGTCTGCGTGTGCGTGTCTGTGTGTGCGTGTCTGTGTGCGTGTCTGTGCGTGTCTGTGTGTGTGTGTGCGTGTCTGTCTGTGTGTGTCTGTCTGTGTGTGTGCGTGTGCGTGTGTCTCTGCGTGTGTGTCTCTGCGTGTGTGTCTCTGCGTGTGTGCGTGTGTGTGTGTGCGTGTGTGTGTGTGTGTGTCTCTGTGCGTGTGTGTGTCTGTGGTGTGTGTGTGTGTGTGTCTGTCTGTGTGTGTGTCTGTGTGTGTGTGTGTGTGTGTGTGTGTGTCTGTGTGTGTGTGTGTGTCTGTGTGTCTCTGTGTACGTGTGTGTGTGTGTGAGGCAACATCCTCATAAATCTTCTCTGCACCCTCTCCAACGTAATGGCATCCTCCCTACCCCGAAGACTGACCAAAAGTGAACACAATGCTGCAACTATAGCCAGTGTCTTGTACAACTGTAACATTACTTGCCAATTTCTATACTCCGTACCCAGACTGATGAAGGCCATTTCACCAAAAGCCTTCGTGACCACTATCTGTGACGCCACTTTCAAGGAACTATCTACAGTGCCCTCCACAATGTTTGGGACAAAGACCCACCATTTATTTATTTGCCTCTGTACTCCACAATTTGAGAAATTGTAATAGAAAAAAAATCACATGCATTTAAAGTGCACATTGTCAGATTTTAGTAAAGGCAATTTTTATCCATTTTGGTTTCACCATGTAGAAATTACGGCAGTGTTTTTATACATAGCCTCCCATTTCAGGGCACCATAATGTTTGGGACACAGCAATGTCATGTAAATTAAAGTAGCCATGTTTAGTATTTTGTTGCTAATATCCTTAGCATGCAATGACTGCTTGAACTGCTCTCAAATTGTGGAGTACAGAGGCAAATAAATAAATGGTGGGTCTTTGTCCCAAACATTATGGAGGGCACTGTGCCAGTACTCCTAGATCCCTCTGCTCTGCATCATTCCCCAGGGCCTGGTTCGACTTCCCAAACTGCAACACCTCGCACTTGTCTGCGTTAACCACCACACGCCATTCCTCAGCGCACTAGTCCAACTAATCATTAGACGCAGACAAAAGTGCTGGAGAAACTCAGCGGGTGCAGCAGCATCTATGGAACGAAGGAAACAGGCGACGTTTCAGGCTGAAACCCTTCTCCAGACCCCATTTGACGTATATGAACTTGACACCAAGCGAAATGAAATACTACATCAGATCGTTAAACAAATCGTAAACATCATTCCGAGGTGCATACTTTTATTTCATGAAAGAGGAAGTGTATTTGAGGAACTATTCTTGCTATTGTTTGGTGGAGCTGTAATCAGGAGAGTGGGAGGGGTAGCAGTGGGTGTCAGAAATATTTGATACGTTGCCAAGCAGGAGGTCGTAACCCCCCCCCCCCCCGAATAGCGTCTCAGTAACTGGGAACAGAGAGAAAGAAGTACGGAGGCAGCTAACTGAGTGAGTTACATCATCATGAGGATTGTTGCCAGGACCACAACAATACACCGTCTATCTCAGTGAGTTAGTTCCGCTGGGCATTACCAGTATTTTGTAGGAAGGAACTGCAGATGCTGGTTTCTACCGAAGATGGATACGAAGTGCCGGAGTTAAGGGCCTGTCCAACTTTCCCGAGTTATTCACGAATTCTCCCGAGTTTTCAACCTCGCAGAATGTTCATAACCATATAACCATATAACAATTACAGCACGGAAACAGGCCATCTCGACCCTTCTAGTCCGTGCCGAACACATAATCTCCCCTAGTCCCATATACCTGCGCTCAGACCATAACCCTCCATTCCCTTCCCGTCCATATAACTATCCAATTTATTTTTAAATGATAAAAACGAACCTGCCTCCAACACCTTCACTGGAAGCTCATTCCACACAGCTACCACTCTCTGAGTAAAGAAGTTCCCCCTCATGTTACCCCTAAACTTCAGTCCCTTAATTCTCAAGTCATGTCCCCTTGTTTGAATCTTCCCTACTCTCAGTGGGAAAAGCTTTTCCATGTCAACTCTGTCTATCCCTCTCATCATTTTAAAAACCCCTATCAAGTCCCCCCTTAACCTTCTGCGCTCCAAAGAATAAAGCCCTAACTTGTTCAACCTTTCTCTGTAACTTAGTTGCTGAAACCCAGGCAACATTCTAGTAAATCTCCTCTGTACTCTCTCTATTTTGTAACGAGTCCATAGGAGTCCGTGGATATATCGTAGCGGCTCGTTATGCCAGCCGTGGGTACTCGGGGCTATTTTTTTTACTCGTGGACATGTTTCACCAGGCTGAAAAAACGACCCGACTTACCTGATGCCCCGAGTCAATGTTGAAAGTCTGTTTTCATCTTTCTTCTTTAGTCTCCATGTTTCTGCTCCACGCATCAGTATCAAGAGCACAAGTACTTTATAGAGCTCGATCTTAGTGCTACTTTGCAAATCTCAGGCGGTCGATATCTTTTGGAGGTTTTGAACAGTCCCGAAGGCTTTTCCACGCAGAGGGTAGTGGGTATATGGAATGAGCTGCCAGAGGAGGTAGTTCAGGCAGGCACTATAATCAATCTGTCTGTCTGTCTGTCAATATATAAAACTCTCGTGCCATCCGACCGGCTGCCGTCCGGCTGCCTTTCTGCCTTTTGATTCGTTGACGGCTGCTCCTTCCTATCAGCTTCCAACACACTTCAAAACAAAGTTGCAAGGCAGGAACACTCTGAACTTTTCACTGCTGCAGCGGGCAGGGGAGGTGCAATTGGATTTTTTTTTTAATCCACTGCTGAGGGAGGCAGGGGACTGCTGGAATCTTACATTTGGGAACAGCTTCAGTTCCATTGGAGGAGACGGGTGCATGGTGGAATATTGGGTTGGAGGATCACACCATTGGGGGAGCAACGGGTCTGCACTTGGTCTAGTGACATTTAAAAGGCACTTGGACAGGTACATGGATAGGAAAGGTTTTTTTTAAATCTTTTTTTTAATATATATATATATATATATTTCTTTTAAACATTTAACTATATTTACATAGAGACCTGGAGGTCTATATTCAATGTGTATTTTGACACTGGACTCATATTAGGTTATACCTGTTATTAATGTAACCCCTGATCCCTATGTATCAATATCATTGTTATGTTTATCATTATTCGTTTTGTTTTTGTTTTGGGAAAAAAAAGCTAATAAAAAGATTTTAAAAGAAAGAAAGGAAAGGTTTTGAGGGATAAGGACTAAAACACAGCGAACTGCAATGGGGCAGCGTGGACAAGTTGGGCTGAAGGGCCTGTTTCTGTGCTGTGGGACTCTCTGGCAGATCAGCAAGCCCATGGGCGGTGGTTGAACGAGGCCATGCGTGTGATTAGTTTGTGACAAATGGGTCCCAGTCTCCATCGCAAGGTGAGCGATCGGTTGACTGGGGGCTAGGTTCAGCCGTGGTTAACATCCTGTCTTTCATTGGCAGCCATTGAAGCAGTGAAGAAGGCACATCGAGAAGAACTGGAGAAGGAGACGGATAAACTGCGCTCGAAGCGAAGCATTGTGGCCAACAGCGACCTGGAGAGGCTGAACAAGCAGCACCAGTGAGTACTGGCCCCCTCTCACAACCGAGACAGGCCCACACCGGCCAACCTGCCTGCGGCTGGCCCATATCCCTGTAGACCTGTCCTATCCATGTAGCTGTCTAAATGTTTCTTAAATGTTGCGATAGTACCTGCCGCAACTACCTCCTCTGGCAGCTCGTTCCATACACTCACCACCCTTTGTGTGAAAATGTTACCCTTGGGTCCTATTAAATCTTTCCGTCCGCACCTCAAACCAATGTCCTCCCGTTCTCAATTCACCTACTCTGGGCCCAGATCTATTCTTCTCATGGTTTTGTACACCTCTCTCCATAAGATTGCCTCTTCATGCTCCTGTGCTCAAGGGAATAGAGTCCCAGCCTGCTCAACCTCTCCCTACAGGGCAGGCCCTCAAGTCCTGGCAACATCCTCGTAAATCTTCTCTGCGCCCTTTCCCGCTTGTCAACATTAGGACAAGATGCGGTGGTGTGGTGTTGTTTTCTCTGGAACTCTGTACAGAGTTTATACATTCTCCCCGTGACCTGCGTGGGTTTTCTCCGGGTGCTCCGGGTTCCTCCCACACTCCAGGTTTTTAATTGGCTCCGGTAAAACAAATGTAAATAGTCGGTGGTTACACAGAAAAGCTGGAGAAACTCAGCGGGTGCAGCAGCATCTATGGAGCGAAGGAAATAGGCAACGTTGCCTATTTCCTTCGCTCCATAGATGCTGCTGCACCCGCTGAGTTTCTCCAGCTTTTCTGTGTAACCTTCGATTCTCCAGCATCTGCAGTTCCCTCTTAAACACAAATGTAAATAGTCGCTGGTGTGCGTAGGATAGTGGTCGTGTGCGGGGATGGCCGGTGGGCGTGAAGGGCCTGTTTCGCGCTGTGTCACTAACGTCGGTGCGCGGGGTGGTGAGGCGGGTGCGTGACCGGATTGCCGCCGTTGTCCCCTCCACAGGGACGAGCTGCTGTCGCTGCAGCAGGAGCTGCAGGTCCTGTCGGAGCAGTACTCCCGCAAGTGCCTGGAGATCGATTGCCAGGTGAAGGAGACGCAGCTGAGGGAGAAGGACCTGTGCCGGAGCCAGCGGGAGAACAAGGAGCTGCTGCGGCAGAACCAGGTGACCAGGCGGGGTCACGCTCCGGGTCTCCCCGTCACAGCGGGGGGCGGGGCGGGGGTGGAGGGGGGGGGGAGGAGGCAGCACTACCCCACAGCCCCTCATTACCGAGAGGGCACTTAACACCAAACGTGGAGAGAGGTCACTCCGCGCATACAAGGTTGTTATATGAGGGCTTGGACACGCTAGAGGCAGGAAACATGTTTACAGCGGCCATTAGTTACTACACCGGTCACTAGTTACAGCGGCCACTAGGTACAGCGGCCACTAGTTACAGCGGCCGCTAGTTACAGCGGCCACTAGTTACAGCGGTTACAGCGGCCACTAGTTACAGCGGCCACTAGTTACAGCGGCCACTAGTTACAGCGGCCACTAGTTACAGCGGCCACTAGTTACAGCGGCCACTAGTTACAGCGGCCACTAGTTACAGCGGCCACTAGTTACAGCGGCCACTAGTTACAGCGGCCACTAGTTACAGCGGCCACTAGTTACAGCGGCCACTAGTTACACGCGGCCACTAGTTACAGCGGTCACTAGTTACAGCGGCCACTAGGTTACAGCGGCCACTAGTTACGGCCACTAGTTACACCGGCCACTAGTTACAGCGGCCACTAGTTACAGCGGCCACTAGTTACCGCGGCCACTAGTTACAGCGGTCACTAGTTACACCGGCCACTAGTTACAGCGGCCACTAGTTACAGCGGCCACTAGTTACCGCGGCCATTAGTTACAGCGGCCATTAGTTACAGCGGTCACTAGTTACACCGGCCACTAGTTACAGCGGCCACTAGTTACACCGCCCACTAGTTACACCGGCCCCTAGTTCCAGCGGTCCCTACTTACACCGCTCACTAGTTACAGCGGCCACTAGTTACAGCGGCCACTAGTTACACCGGCCACTAGTTACAGCGGCACTAGTTACAGCGGCCACTAGTTACAGCGGCGACTAGTTACCGCGGCCACTAGTTACAGCGGTCACTAGTTACAGCGGCCACTAGTTACAGCGGCCACTAGTTACCGCGGCCACTAGTTACAGCGGCGACTAGTTACAGCGGTCACTACAGCGGCGACTAGTTACCGCGGCCACTAGTTACAGCGGTCACTAGTTACACCGGCCACTAGTTACAGCGGCCACTAGTTACAGCGGCAACTAGTTACAGCGGCCACTAGTTACAGCCACTAGTTACAGCGGCCACTAGTTACAGAGGTCACTAGTTACACCGGTCACTAGTTACAGCGGCCACTAGTTACACCGGCCACTAGTTACAGCGGTCACTATACGGTACGTTTCAATGAGGTATCCCTTCATTCTTCTAAACTCCAGCGAGTACAGGCCCAGTGCCGTCAACCCCTCATCATTTCCTCTGGATGGCAATCCAGCCGCGCTGTGCAGACCAGGAATAACCCCCCCCCCCACCCCCGATCCGGGTCTGCGGCGGTGGGTGGGTATCACGTACTCAAGCTTTGACATTTAAGAGGTTTCCGACCCGTCTACTGCAGGAGCTGAACGGCCAGTTGTCGGACGAAATAGCACGAATACGCGAGCTGGTGACAAGGAAGAGCCAGGATCACACGGCCAACCTATCTGTCACAGGTGACAGAGGCAGCTGTGAACTGGAGGTAAGAGGGAGGGGGGAGGTGTGGGGGGTAGGGTGGTGGTGGGGGGAGAGGAGGTGTGGGGGGGTAGGGAGGGGCAGGTGGGGGTAGGGAGGTGGAGGGAGTGGAGGGAGCCCAACGCATCACCGGTTCCACGCTCCCCTCCATTGAGTCTGTCCAAAGCAAGCGCTGTCTGCGGAGGGCGCTCAGCATCGCCAAGGACTGCTCTCACCCCAACCATGGACTGTTTACCCTCCTACCATCCGGGAGGCGCTACAGGTCTCTCCGTTGCCGAACCAGCAGGTCCAGGAACAGCTTCTTTCCGGCGGCTGTCACTCTACTAAACAACGTACCTCGGTGACTGCCAATCACCACCCCCCCCGGACACTTATTATTTTTTATTCAAATCGTTTGCTATGTCGCTCTTCAAGGGAGATGCTAAATGCATTTCGTTGTCTCTGTACTGTACACTGACAATGCCAATTAAAATTGAATCTGAATCTGAGGTGTGGGGAGGAGTTGGGGATTGGGAGAGGAGGTGTGAGGGGGATTGGGAGGGGGGGGGAGGCAGGAAGGAGGGTGGGGAGGGGGGGGGTGAAGAGGAGCAATGCTTTTCAATCACCTGTAGACATCAGACACTTGACAAAGAAACACAGCAGCTGAGAGGCCACTCGGCCCAAGGGGCATGTGCTAGCTGTAGTGTTTTTGTTTTGGAGATACAGCAAGTCCCACCAAGTCCAGGCCAACCATCGATCACTCGTACACACTAGTTCCATGTTTTCCCACTTTCTCATTCACTCCCTACACACACTAGGGGCAATCGCCCTACAAACCTGCACTTTTGGGGATACGTGAGCACCCAGAGGAGACCCCGGCCGGTCACACGGAGAATGTGCAAACTCCACACAGACAGCACCCGAGCTTAGGAACGAGCCCGGCTCTCTGGTGCTGTGATGAAGCAGCTCTACCCGCTGCGCCACTGTGGGCCCCCCCATAGCTCTTCCCATTCATTTCCTCCCAATCCCCTGCACTCGTGTTCCAGGCACTCACCACCCTGTGTGATAAAATCTTGTCCCATCCATCTTCCCTTAAACTTTGTCTACTCCTAGAACATGAATTGATAAGTTGTTCAGTGATAGGTGGATTGGAGCTAAGGCACACATGACCGATCAGTAAGCAGAATGAATGGCAGCCGAGTTTTCATCCCTCTGTTCTGCCCAGGTGATGTAGCCACTCACACTCACCCATGCCACTTACATCCTTTCATAAGGTCATAAGTTCTAGGAACAGAATTAGGCCATTCGGCCCATAAAGTCTACTCCGCCATTCAATCATCTGTCCCTCTCAACCCCATTCTCCTGCCTTCTCCCCATCACCCCTGACACCCGTACTAATCAAGAATCTATCCATCTCGGCCTTAAAAATATCCATTGACGGCCTCCGCAGCTTTCTGTGGCCATTAATTCCCGCCCTTTGACTAAAGAAATTCCTCCTCATCTGCTTCCTGAAGGAATGTCCTTTAATTCCTTGATGAGGCTGGCAGCATCATCAAGGACCCACACCATCCTGGCCACACACTCATCTCCCCACTACCTTCACTAGAAGATACAGGAGCCTGAAGACTGCAACAACCAGGTTCAGAAATAGCTACTTCCCCACAGCCGCCAGGCTATTGAACTCAACTCAAACAAAACTCTGAACATTAATAGCCCATTATCAGTTTATTTGCACTTTATCAGTTTATTTATTCATGTGTGTATATATTTATACAATGGTATATGGACACACTGATCTGTTCTGTAGTCATGCCTACTATATTTTGTTGTGCTGAAGCAAAGCAAGAATTTCATTGTCCTATCTGGGACACATGACTATAAATTCTCTTGAATCTTGAAGCTTGATTCTTGGTCCTAGACTCTCCCACTAGTGTTGTTGCAGACGAGCATCACATTCCCACCGCTTGCCTTGATGGTTGTTAACCCCAGGGTTGTCTACGGGAGCCACAAGTGTTTCCAGCTGAGCCCAGCTCATGCAACCCATTAGCAGCGACACTGGTGAACCCAGTGTGTCTGGGGACCAGGCACTCCATGATCACACGACACTCCCCACGGGCCCATTCAGTTGCCTGGGAACTGGATCCACAAGACTCTGTTTGTCTTTAGCAACCTGCAGTTAGAGGCCGAGGCAGTGAAATGGCATGAAGCGGTGAAATCTGACCAGCTTCTCCCTAAACCTTGGACTTCACAAGTTATAGGAGTAGAATCAGGCCATCAAGTCCACTCCGCCATTCCATCATGGCTGATCTCGGCCTCCTAATCCCATTCTCCTGCCTCCTCCCCATAACGTCTGTGGAATTCTCTGCCTCAGAGGGCGGTGGAGGCCGGTTCTCTGGATCCTTTCAAGAGAGGGCTGGATAGGGCTCTTAAAAATAGCGGAGTCAGGGGATATGGGGAGAAGGCAGGAACGGGGTACTGATTGGTGATGATCAGCCATGATCACATTGAATGGTGGTGCTGGCTCGAAGGGCCAAATGGCCTACTCCAGCACCTATTGTCTATCCACCTGTTCGTCCCCAGACCCGTGCACATGTTGGGGGGAGGGGGAGGGGGAGGAGCAGACCCCGTGCTTGGCTCCATACCGAATGCAGGAACGGGGTACTGATTGGGGATGATCAGCCATGATCACATTGAATGGTGGTGCTGGCTCGAAGGGCCGAATGGCCGACTCCTGCACCCCAACTCTGCCTCCCCATCGACCCCAGATAAACTTCCACCCCCTATCAACGGCAGGTTGAGTTGCTGCCTCTCAGCGCCAGAGACCTGGAGGCTCGTTCCTGACCCCGGGTGCTGTCTGTGTGGAGTTTGCACGTTCTCCCTGTGACCCTGTGTTTACCCTCCCGGGTGCTCCGGTTCCCACCCAAATCCCCAAAATGTTTGATTGATGAGAAAGTGAGTTACAACAAAACGGGTGTGAATGGGGTAATCGATGTTGGGCCAAAGGGCCTACCTATCTCCACGCTGTATCAATGAACTAAACTGAACCTATTACCAGAGTGAGCTGCCCTCTAGTGGCTGACAGTGGTGGCAGAGGGGAAGTGGACAAGAGCAAGTCTGGTACAGCCAGCAATGCAGTACAATTCAGCGTCAGACACGCAAATGCTTTTGAGTCACCAAATGGACATGCAGGGAATGGAGAGATATGGATCATGTGTAGTTGGTGGAGATCAGTTTAACTTGGCATCGTGTTCGACATACTGAAGGGCCTGTTCCTGTTCTGTGCTGTTCTGTGAGATTTGTCCCATTGCGTTCAATGGATTTCAGCCTGAATTATACCACCCCCCCCATCTCGCCCCTTCCCTCCCTGTGCCACCTAGTTCTCTCCTCCCTACTTTCCTCCCACTAGCTTTCCAATTCGCAGCTCTTCAACCCAGTCTCTCACTTTCCTTTGTCGTTCCAGGTGAGGCAGAGGTTCACCTGCACTTCCTCCAACCTCATCTACTGTATCCACTGTTCCAGGTGTCAACTCCTGTACATCGGCGAGACCAAGCGCAGGCTCGGCGATCGTTTCGCTGAACACCTCCGCTCAGTCCGCCTTAAACGACCTGATATCCCGGTTGCTCAGCACTTTAACCCCCCCTCCCTTTCCCAATCTGACCTTTCTGTCCTGGGCCTTGTCCGCTGTCAGAGTGAGGCCCAGTGCATGTTGGAGGAGCAGCACCCCGTATTTCGCTTGGGCAGCTTACACCCCAGCGGTATGAACATTGACTTCTCTAACTTCAAATAGCCCTTGCTTTCCCTCTCTCTCCATCCCCTCCCCCTTCCCAGTTCTCCGACCAGTCTTACTTGTCTCCGACTACATTTTATCTCTGTACCACCCACTTCCCTGACATCGGTCTGAAGAAGGGTCTCGACCCGAAACATCACCCATTCCTTCTCTCTAGCGATGCT